>NC_056747.1:535070802-535073302 GCF_019279795.1 Protopterus annectens | reverse complement strand
ATGGGCTTACCTTCGTTGAAGGTTGTGCATCAGGGCTGGCAACTCGGTATGTAAAAATCAACTGCCAATCATTAGCGGACTGGAGTTCTGCTGTGGGGACCCCTAACCGGGAAAAGCCAAAAGACACAACTGCCATATTCTGTGAAGAAATATTGGCACGACATTATACATGCATTAGTGTATTTCTTCACAAATTTGCAGCATTAGGTGTTGAAAGGAAACTCGAGAGGGTTACACAATCCCCAAGCAGACTTTTTGAGGCACAGAATCCCAAAACTGAAAATACTCAGATTACAGTATATTGTAAATGCAAAGTTTGTGTCTGAAAATAGAGATACCAGACTTAACTCTGAGTCATTTGTGATTGACATGTTAATGTAAATCATAAATGTACTATTTGTTCTTTCTCATTTAAAGAACATGACTGCTGTATCTGAGTCTTCAGACTTGGTACATGTAAGTAGCAGGGGATATGGGACAGAGCATTCTGTGTTGAAGAATGCAGGGGACTTTGCCCTCCTGCAACAATATTTTAGCACCAAAACAGTTTATTTCAATAGTTACTGTTCCACTGTCAGTGTGACACTTAGTGACTGCACTTCTGAGTGTTTGTTACTTGATGTGTCAAGCTTTAGTCAAAGAGCCAAAAATGCATTTATGAAGAGCACAAGCTGGTATGACAATGTATATACCAGGGGACAAATCCCCTTGCATATGGCCTACAACTCCCAAAACCCTGATAATTAATCATACTTACTTCAAGGTTAGAGAGCTGTCAAGATTAGTGCAGTGCTTGCGTGGACCTGAAACTGGGTGCTGCTCTAATTTCTGAGGTTGTGCAAGCTCGGAAGGAAAGAAATGATGTACTGGCAGTGTACAGTCCCTAACATGGGAATTGCAGTAGTGCTTGCCTCCTTGCAGAAACATGGACTTAAGACATTTGTATGACTGACTGACTTAATAGTGAAGTAAGTCTAAGTGCTAGTGTTTGTGATCATTCATTTTTAATAGTGTTCAATGCAGGATATTGTGCTTCAGACATTGTCACTTTCAAGATTTTATACTTCATTGAAGTCTGCTAGCAATTCTGAAGGAAGATTCTTTGCTATTTAATATGTTCTCATGCTCCATGAAGACATATGAGTGCACACACGTGGGCTTTCATGGTGCTCTGATTGAGCAAATTATGGTAAGGTTGTATGATGTTTTACGCAATCAGGTAAAATTTCAGTCTGAATTTTAGTTGGCGATTCTTTTTCTTTTGATGTTTATTGTATATCTAATACTGATGGGTGTTTTTTTTTGTCTGTGGATTAGAGTTTTGCAGTCATTTTTTTTTTTTTTTTGAGGGCTCTTTCAAACTGTTGTTCTCTTTCTGTGATAGCAGTGATTCCTGTGTTCAGGGTGAATTCCCGCTTTTTCAAGTTGGTGCAATTGTGGACTTGGTACATTTAAGTCTAGGAGGTGTGACCTCATGGGGACGCACAAGGGCTTTCTCCCCCTGCAGAAATAATTTTATAGGATATTTGTGCTGTTGAGTTTTGTTTGATTTCATTCTTTTTGGTTCATTTCACTTATCTGATTTTTTTTTTACATTTGCTGATACTGTAACTTAGGTATTTTCAGTTTTAGGATGTTGTGCTTTAACAAAGTCTGCTTGCAGATTCTGTTGCTCCATTCCCTTGTTAATCACTAAGACTGTATTGTATTTATTTATATCTTTATATTTCTTAACCAGATAAGTACACTGGACTGATGACCATTTTCAGGCATTCCTCAGGCCAAAATGGCACTAAAATATAATGCCTTTATGGATCATAAGATGTACTGTACAGCAACCAATCACTGTATCATCTGCATGTGCACTTCAAATATAAAGATTGATGTCTTTAAGCGTAAAGCAATGCAAGCAGTTAATTATAAAGTTGTGTTATGTTTAGCAATTACATAAAACTGTAGTTATAATAAAGCACGTGTAAATGAGTATGCATTTGTATATGCACTTTAAATGCTGTAATAGTAACAGCTTTAGTACGCACAAGGTAACAAACTTTGAAAGAAAGCATTGCAAAATGAAGATGGACTTGTGAAAAGTAAAGTAATGATCCATTTTGATATAGCTTTTAGATCTGTGACCAAAATCTATGACCAACGGTAAGTAAGGACTCAGATTTATGAGAGTGAGAGAAATCTAAACCTAGAAATATACCTAGCAGAGTATAGGATAAATCAATAAGGTTAAGTATATGACTGAGGTTAATGGGTTATGTATTTGTCATATATAAGCCTATATAAACTTATAAACAATGACACTGGTAATCTCCAAACTCTGGACCCTACCCAGTTCGGGTTTGTAAAAGGCAGATCACGTCTCCTAAACCTGATAGACTTCTTTGAAGTGGTCACCAAAGCCGTAGATGAGGGTAAGGTGGTTCGCACAGCCTATTTAGATCTCGCCATGGCTTTTGACACCATCCCCCACTCTGGAATTATAGACAAA
>NC_056747.1:535043302-535068302 GCF_019279795.1 Protopterus annectens | reverse complement strand
TATATATATATATATATATATATATATATAGATATATATATATATAGATATATATATATATATATATATAGATATATATATAGATAGATATTTGTAATCCTTATTTGTTGCATACATTTGTGACACCCCAACACTGGACCAATAATTCATTCCTCACCACTACCACCAGTGGGAGATGTACATTGGGAGGATGACAGGTACATACACAGTATTTCCAGGTACAGATCTCTGCATCAAGTGCAATTTCTCTTAAGAGCACACAGAGACCACCATCAGTTCGGGGCTGGTTTCTCCCTTTTTCTCCAGATCCCCAGTAAGACTCCCCACTGGCACAGCTATAGAGCTGAGATCTCAACTGAGTGGCCAAGCCAAGAACTCCAGCATCCTCTCTGTCCAACCAATGCTTCATGTCCCTGCCCAAGTAAATTCTAAGGTGTATGCATTGTTTAATGTGAAAATGCATTGGTAAGGTTATCATTAATGTTTAGGGTGGCTAACCTTGTGTGTTTGCATTGGAACATCTTCTTTAATGCTTTAATCTTCAGTGTACTTTTTATGAAAGCTTCTGACTTTGGGAAAAATATCTGAGATTTTGATATTTCTCAGCACTTTTTTCAGGAGGCCAGGATAATTTTTAAAAAGACTTTTTCAGCTACTACTGGGTTATAAGGAAGTCTAAAAAAGTCCTTCATCTCATTTTCTTAATAGATATGATTTTTTTCCTAACTTGTAGTTTATTCCTTCAGAGAGGGGGTAGTCATATTTGTAAGTTTGAATGTTAGTGTATTTAGTAGGAAGGACACTCTGGTAGATGTTGGTAAACAGTTAGTTTATTAATTGTAAACGATAATGCTCATTATGTGGATTCAAATGTATAAACTATTTTCACTTGTGTTCTTTAATATTTGTGCATTCTATCAATATTGTGTTAGTATATTAATGGCAGTGGTTTCTCTGTTTTCAGTAGGGTGTAACTGAAAACTGAAAGATTTTGTAAGTGAGAACTTTCTGGACTGAATTTCAGCATGACGATAATGAGAATGATCGGTTTAGTTTAATAAAATAGAAAATTATGATCGGGTTTCCAATCATAATGTGATTATTGTGTGTTCAAGGTATGGATAAAAGAAATTCACCTCAAGCGGTGTGAATCTTGACATCTTTGTTGAGAACTCGTAATAAGGGTTATGATCAAAGATCCAATCATAATTTTTTTATGATGCATGAAACGTTATTTGCTCTATGTACTACCAGTTACAGAAAAAAAATGAGAGAAAGTGTAGGACAGTGTTTATCAACTTTGAAAGCAGGTAAGTACTTAGTTTTGTTAAATAAACAGCAACATACCTCAACACTTCTTTGCTTAAAACGTTGGACAAATACAAAAATAATGACATGAAAAAGAATCACATCAGTGAGTCATTAAGCACTGCAGTTAACAGAACAACAGGTTTTACATCAGCATGCATTTTCTGGACATTGAGAAGTATAAAATTTTAATGACTGGCATTACTGACTGTAACTATTAGTGGTTTACTAGGAAATAAAAGATTTTTGAAGGACAGAGCAAAAATCAGAAATAGCTGAGAGGTGCAGCAGAGAAGAATGCAGTACTACATTGCAAGAAGGTAAACAGCTTTTAAAAGCTGAGACACTTCAATTCTCCCACATTTCGTGTTTCACAGGATCACCTGCAGAAAGGCATAGTTTTCCTTATAGCTGAACTACTATGTCACCAATGAAAATATTATCTGTAAATTATCCATTCTTCATCCCTGTGGCACACCCAGGGGTACTTTCTGCTCAGAATGAAATTGTGTAGAGTATTCTCTCATTTCATAATCCAGAAGACGAGAAGGTCTCACAAAGTAACTCAGGCCCTACTGGCCATCTTTCACTAACAACAGCAGTTGGGTGGTCAATTCAACCACTCTATAACCTTCATCCTAGTCAATCCACCAATTGTTTCATTGTCATTTTTTTAACCTGTACCCTAAGCTGCGTCTGGTACTTCAATCAGACGAGAAGGCAAATGGATGCATTTTCAAATCAGTGAACAAAAACTGTGACTTGTTTCATTATGACATCACTGGAGCAGAGTTCATTCATTCATTTATTTATAATTTTACAAGTGGGGTAGAGCTGATCATGCATGACCAGTTTTAGTCTCAGCCTGGGAATACATTAAAGTTTATATAATTATAGTATTATACTGATAGAGAAAAACATTTGTATGTACATAACATACTTACATGCAATTGCTGCAGAGTAATGGAGAGAGATGTGCAGATTTATAAAACATGGATTGCCACATAGAATTACAGATAAATTACTATATCTTTAAACACTGTGGTAATATAAATGGTTGAGATTGCTTAAAATACAGACCTAGAGTTTTAAGCACTTTAGCAATGCATTAGTATGACAAGAGGTTTAAGTTGGGAATATTTTCTAGACAAGCTGCTATTGAGACTATGTTTTATCTGGGCACATGCTTTCATCCAGTCATTGCAGTAAAAATGCAACGTGTATTGTTGAGGTTGTTCCTTTGTACTACCCAGTGCTGAATGTGGTTGTTTGTAACCTTACCACAGGTAATAACATTACTTCAGGAGCAGACTTCAGTAGCAGTAAGCACCAGAATCCAACATGCAGGCTATGTTCAGCTACACCATGCAAATGTGTTTTATGAACTGGTGTTATGTTTAGTTCATCCTGCAGTATTTAATACCATAAAAAATAAATTATATAATATATTCTGCACTTACCATTAATGTGTTTAATATGTGGTTGGGAGACATGCAAAAAGGGAAATGGTATGCAACCAGGACGTTTATGCCATCTGCCATGTAATTAGCCATGCTTGCTGCAGTGTCACCCAGTGGTGGGAAAGTTTAAGCTTATTCTTTGTTTATATATGGCAGCTTACATTGTCAAGATCTTACACTAAAGATAAGCAGAACAGACACAGCAATATCAGAGATAAACAGGTCATGTGTGTATATAATCATCCTGGCCTGCAGCCATGGTGTTCCGCAGTTAAATCATTTATCACTTTTTATATACTTCTTGTATAAGTGACTCATCACACGATAGTGTCACTTCATTAGCAGCAGCTGAATACAATGTGACGGGTGGAGCATAAGTTAAGAGCAACAGGGTTATCAGCTCCCTGAACCTCAACAGATTAGTAATATTCCTTCTGGGGTTTTAGTAGCAATGTTTTGTTTAGCTACTAAGCAGGCCTGTTAAAATAGAACTCTTCATGGTCCCATCTGCGTACCATCTGCTGATATATTGAAACTTCAGAAACAAATGCAGTGTTATGAAATAAATAGTATGTAGTATATGGAACAATGTGCAGTGGGCAAGGGATGATGTCAAGTATACAGTACACAGGTGTACTTATATACCTATCTGCCAGTAACGATGCAATTACTAGAAAAGTATTAAAGAGCAGGGTAAATAGCACTGAAGGTAGGTAACGGATTACTGGAAAATAAGAAGCAACTAAAAATGGCTACATCCAGTAAGTATCAGAAAAGTCGTCCAAGGTTTATTTTTGTCACATTTGGTTCATTTATTGAAAAGATCGAATACTGCTTTTATCTCATCTTAATTGTATTAACTGTTTTTTACTGATGTAAACTGTTCCTGTCTCACAGTGACATACCTCACTGCCCCATCTTTTAGCCCACTATCTCCCTTGAAGAGCAGCCAACCTTGATGAGGTCAGCTGAGGCTTATGATGTTATGATGATAAATTTAAAAATATTTTTTCTTCATAACTTCTGCTTTATAAAGGGTATGATAAAATGAAAACTTCTTTGCCAGTATTTTATAATTCTGGAAGACTGTTTAGGCTGTATTCACAAATGGAATTAACCACTAGAAATCTGGCTAAGGTGAGACTATTAGAGCACAGATAAATAATTCATCATGGACGGTGCAGTGGTGCATCAGTTAGTGTTGCCACCTCACAGCAAGAGATTCTCTGGTTCGATTCTTGCTGGGGTGCCTTCTGTGTGGAGTCTGCATGTCCTCCCTGCATTCACTTGGGTTTCCTCTGGCTGCTCTAGTTTCTTCCCACAGTCCAAAGACATGCATTTGGAACATATCTCCCTGGGCCTCTGCTGAAGAAGGGCTCTGTCCAGTTGGACTTTACCGGTTAACAAATGTTAAATTAAATGAATTAAATAAATAAAGTACCCTACTGCATGTTAGAGCTACGTAACAACTTGATATCTGGTCAGATTACAACATATATAAATAATGTATTACATACCCTACTGCAAGTTATATCTGTATAGCAGATCAGTGTCTGGTCAGGCTGTCAGAACATAGATAATTCATATTGTATATTACTCCAGGTTATGTCTGTATACATACCATACTGCTAGTTATATCTGCATAACAAGTTGGTGTCTGGTAAGACTATCATAACAGATAAATCTCCATAAATGCCATAATAATAGCTTGGTGCCTGCTTGAAGAGGTAAGTAACCTGACAAGCACTCAACCATAATCTACTGTATAAATTAATTCTATGCTCAAGACACACACATATGAAGCTAAAATATTTTTCATCATGTTAGAACTGTGTCCACGCAAAAATATTTCCTAAAGGAGCTACGCTAATTCAATGCTGTAAAAACAGATCTCAGACAAGTGTACAAACTGAGGAGTGACCATAGATAAGACAACAATTCTGGATTATAAATCTTTTGAAGATTTAGGGTGAGAACTGAAAAAGTTGTTGTAAGCCCTTCACTGCTTGGTGTAGTATTTCTCAAGTTAATCCCCCAGGCTCAGGTCTGGCTCCATTGAACATTACTGAATAACAAGTTAAAAAAGCTTGGCTTTGTTTTCCTTGAAGCACTTGCATCCATCTCTCTCTCTCTCTCTTCTCTCTCTCTCTCTCTCTGTTGTTTTCAAGCAAATCTGGAAAGTAGAAATCACAAAAACTTCTTTTGAGCTAAGGAAAGTTTTTTGCAGCAATGACTTTCTGCCATTTTTTTTTTTACCCTAATAAGAAAGTGGCGGTCATTTTAATTCAGGAACCAGAAAATGATTAATAAAACAGATGTCCTTGCTCAGAGCATAACTTTTTTTTTAAATAACATTTATTTATTTTACTTCACTGCTACTTTGTAAGTGATCAAAAAAGCTGTCTTCAGGGAATAGTATTGTAAACCTGTGTTACACACACTCTGCACACACACAATAACAATGCACACTCATATAAATGTATTGGTGTGTATATGTGTGTGTGTGTGTGTGTGTGTGTGTGTGTGTGTGTGTGTGTGTGTGTGTGTGTGTGTGAATATATATATATATATATATATATATATATATATATATATATATATACACACATATATATATATATATATATATATATATATATATATATATATATATGTGTGTGTATATATATATATATATATATATATATATATATATATATATATATATATATATATATATAGATATATATATATATATATATATATATGGGGATGCACAAGCCAGTGCATTTCTTTGTGCCGGTCCCAAGCCCGGATAAATGGGGAGGGTTGCGTCAGGAAGGGCATCCGGCGTAAAACTTCGCCAAATCTTTTCATGCAGTCACCAGTTAATATTTCCATACCAGATCGGTCGAGGCCCGGGTTAACAATGACCACCACCAGTACTGTTAGCCAACAGGGTGCTGGCAGAAATTGGGCTACTGTTGGCCGAAGGAGAAGAAGAGGTGGAAGGCATGGCCGAAGTCAGGAAGAGAGGAGAAAAGCTAGGACTGTGGTGTGGTAGTGAGGGTCGGAACTTTGAATGTTGGCAGTATGACTGGTATAGGGAGAGAGCTAGCTGATATGATGGACAGAAGGAAGGTTGGTATACTGTGTATGCAAGAGACCAGATGGAAGGGGAGTAAGGCTAGGTGTATCGGAGGTGGGTTCAAATTGTTTTATCATGGTGTGGATGGGAGGAGAAATGGCGTAGGAGTTATTCTGAAGGAACAGTATGTGAAGAGTGTTTTGGAGGTGAAAAGGGTGTCAGACAGAGTAATGTTTATGAAGCTGGAAATTGATGGTGTAATAATTAATGTTAGTGCATATGCTCCATAAGTTGGGTGTGCAATGGATGAGAAAGTAAAATTTTGGAGTGAATTGGATGAAGTGGTGATGACTGTACCCAAGGGTGAGAGAGTGGTGATTGGAGCAGATTTAAATGGGCATGTTAGTGAAGGGAACAGTGGGGATGAGGAAGTGATGGGGAGGTATGGTGTTAAACAAAGAAATGCAGAAGGTCAGGTGGTAGTGGATTTTGCAAAAAGGATGGATATGGCTGTGGTGAATACGTATTTTAACAAGAGGGAGGAGCATAGGGTGACATACAAGAGTGGAGGAAGATGCACACAAGTGGATTATATCTTATGTAGGAGGGCCAGTTTGAAGGAGATTGGAGACTGTAAAGTGGTGACCGGAGAAAGTGTACTTAGGCAGCATAGGATGGTGGTTTGTAGGATGACATTGGTGATCAAGAAGAGGTGGAGTGTGAGGGCAGCACCAAGGATCAAATGGTGGAAATTGAAAAAAGGTAATTGTGAGTTGGAGTTCAGGGATGAGTTAAGACAGGCACTGGGTGGCAGTGAAGAGTTACCAAATAGCTGGGTAACTACAGCAGAGCTAGTAAGGGAGACGGCTAGAAAGGTGCTTGGTATCACATCGGGACAGAGGAAGGACAACAAGGAGACATGGTGGTGGAATGAGGAAGTACAGAAGAGTATACAGGCAAAGAGGTTGTCAAAGAAGAAGTGGGATTGTCAGAGAGATGAAGAAAGTAGACAGGAGTATAAGGAGATGAGGTGCATGGCAAAGAGAGAGGTGGCGAAGGCTAAGGATAAGGCATATGAAGAGTTGTATGAAAGGTTGGACACTAAGGAGGGAGAACTGGACCTGCACCAATTGGCTAGACAGAGGAACCGAGCTAGGAAAGATGTGTAGCAGGTAAAGGTGATAAAGGATAATGAAGGAAACATACTTACAAGCGAGGAGAGTGTGTTGAGGAGATGGAAAGAGTACTTTGAGGGGTTGATGAATGAAGAGAATGAGACGGAGAGAAGGTTGGATGATGTAGGGATAGTGAATCATGAAGTACAATGAATTAGCAAGGAGGAAGTAAGGATAGCTATGAAGAGAATGAAGAATGGAAAGGCTGTTGGCCCAGATGACATACCTGTGGAAGCATGGAGGTGTTTAGGTGAAATGACAGTGGAGTTTTTAACCAGATTGTTTAATGAAATCTTGGAAAGTGAGAGGATGCCTGAGGAATGGAGAAATAGTGTTTTGGTATTTATTTTTAAGAATAAGGGTGATGTGCAGAGCTGTAGTAACTACAGAGGGATTAAATTGATCAGTCACAGCATGAAGTTATGGGAAAGAGTAGTGGAAGCTAGGTTAAGAAGGGATGTGATGATTAGTGAACAGCAGTATGGTTTCATGCCGAGAAAGAACACTACAGATGCGATGTTTGCTCTGAGAGTGTTGATGGAGAAGTACAGAGAATGTCAGAAGGAGTTGCATTGTGTTTTTGTAGACTTAGAGAAAGCATATGACAGGGTGCCTAGAGAGGAGTTGTGGTATTGTATGAGGAATCAGGAGTGTCAGAGAAGTATGTAAGAGTGGTACAGGATATGTATGAGGGTAGTGTGACAGCGGTGAGGTCTGCGGTGGGAGTGATGGATGTGTTTAAGGTGGAGGTGGGGTTACATCAAGGATCAGCTCTGAGCCCTTTCTTATTTGCAATGGTGATGGACAGGTTGACAGACGAGATCAGACAGAAGTCGCCATGGACTATGATGCTTGCAGATGACATTGTGATCTGTAGTGAGAGTAGGGAACAGGTGGAGGAGACCCTGGAGAGATGGAGATATGCTCTAGAGAGAAGAGGAATGAAGGTCAGCAGGACTAAGACAGAATATATGTGTGTTAAAGAGAGGGAGGATAGAGGAATGGTGAGGATGCAAGGAGTAGAGGTGGCGAAAGTGGATGAGTTTAAATACTTGGGGTCAATAGTTCAGAGTAACGGTGAGTGTGGAAGGGAGGTGAAGCAGGATGGAGTGGGTGGAGAAGAGTGTCAGGAGTGATTTGTGACAGACGAGTACCTGTAAGAGTGAAAGGGAAGGTCTACAAGAGGGTAGTGAGACCAGCTATGTTATATGGGTTGGAGACAGTGGCATTGACAAAAAGGCAGGAGTTTGAGCTGGATGTGGCAGAGTTAAAGATGTTAAGATTTGCACTGGGTGTGACGAGGGTGGGCAGGATTAGGAATAAGTATATTAGAGGGTCAGCCCAGGTTGGAAGGTTTGGAGACAATGCCAGAGAGGCAAGATTACGTTGGTTTGGACATGTGCTGAGAAGGGATGCGGAGTATATTGGGAAAAAGATGCTAAGGATGAAGCTACCAGGTAACAGGAAAAGAGGAAGGCCTAAGATAAGGTTTATGGATGTGGTGAGAGAGGACATGCAGGTGGTTGGTGTGACAGAGCAAGATGCAGAGGACAGGAAGAAATGGAAACATGTTATCCACTGTGGCGACCGCTAACGGGAACAGCCGAAAAAAGATGATGATGTAGATATATATATATATATATATATATATATATATATATATATATATATATATATATATATATATATAATTTATATTTATGTACATACATACATTTATATGAGATATATTCAATATGTGTCTTTGTAAGCAGTCCACAATGCACAACACAATATATAGAGAGTGGTTGAGTATATTATCAAAGGAAGCACAACAGGAAATTAACATGTGGTTAGGCACAAAAATTTCAGTGACTTGGTAATGTAAACCATTAGCTCCACACTACTACTACAGATATACAGTTTAAGGTCATATTAAAGTAATAGTAAAGGACAGTGAGATTTCACCAGCCCCCATACAAATGGGGATTTAATAGGAAATATTTTAATCTATCCTTAGATTCTCTTTTGAATATGGAGTTTTCCAGATTTCAAGACTAAACCAAACAAATTGCTAGCGACCAGCTATCAGAAAGTCCCCTGGAATTTGGAGAGGCTTACAAGCTGCAGATCTCAGAGAGTGATTTGAAAACTAAGAAAAATCAACAAGAACTTTTAAGACTCGGTTGTTAGCTTTAAGTTGATTGAATGGGAAAAATACAAGTCAGGTAGTCAAATTTCTTGAATGGGCCTCTTTAGTTTGCATCTGGCAGTTCAGCACATTAAGCTATGAGTTTTTTTTTTCCCCATAGTCATGGGTATGATTCAATTCATATACATTTGTGAATTACAGGATTATGAACAGATTGCAGAAACTTGAGAATATGCATGTGCCACTCTGAAAATAAACAGAATAGTTTCTTGTGGACTGACACAGACAGACAGTTACATTCTAAAGCCATGCTTTGCACTTCAGTAGCTTCAAACAGTTAAACCGATTTTGTTTGTTTTATTCCCACAACCCATATATATTTTCTATGGTTTATGGCACACTGATTACAAATTTGTACTGATATCTTATCAGCCTATTAATATACTACCTAGTAACCTCATGATATCATTGATAACACAGTAATGGTTGTAACATTAGTAGAAAAGGGAATGTAAATATTATCCACATTTACTTGAGTGTTGAAAGAAATTTCAAAAGAAATTTCAAAAGAAAAGAAAGTAAGTTTCAGTTCTGGGCCAACCTACACCCTGCGGTGTGATAAGTATTTCTTTATAGATTTTCAGGCAGTAGCTACATGATGAAAATGTTTTCTGGCTATGTACATATCAGTTACATATCTGGTATGTTTCAAAGAAAAATGCTAAGAAACAGCAAATGGAAACTCAAAATATTTTAGAATTACTCTCATAAAGGATTCAGGTAAGAATGAAGTAAAAGATCATTTTCTGAATAATGATTTTCAAAACAGCAATGCCTCAGTGCATTTTCCTATTCATTACAACTGGCAATAGTGGTTAAATATACAAGAAGGGTGGATCATAAATGCTAACACTGTATTTTCCAGTTTTTTTTTGTATAGTATGTGGCAACCAAGCGTTGATACTGCAAGCATACATCTCTTTATAACCAATTAACCTTTATACTACCCTTCACCAAATAGTATGCTGTAGCCTTCACAACAGTTCACATTGAAAGGGGCAGGCATACTCAAAGGGCATAAACTTTTAAAAATCTAAAGAATGTGGATTCATTGCTCAGGTGACCTCCCACAAAAATTAATTATGTTAGTGTCACAGTCCTTAGCTATTCGTGTAATTATTCTTGGAAACAGAAACATATAGGAAGGCATTGTACCTGCTATCCGTAAAAAAGGTCACATAATACAACCAAACAAAGGCAGCACTTTTAATGAGCATAATTTCTTTTGATCCTTTGTCATTCTTAAAATTGTATCAAAAGTCCTTGAAAGAATCATTCAGCAGTAAACTAACCACATATATCCTGCAGCAAAACCTAGTTAATAAAGTTCTCCTAACCTTAACTGTCTGTTGAGATCATTTAAATTGAGGTAATGTAGTAGCAGCACTTTTAGTGGACCTCAGGCCTTTGCTACTGTTACTCATAAGGACTAATAAATAGATTAATATACCTACATTTTGATCTCCTTGCTATAAATTTATTTAAAAGTCACTTAAGAGATTTAAAACATTAGAGTTATATGGGGCTGAAACGTATCGTCTGAATATTTAGCAAACATAAGTATTCTATAAGAACTAATTCTTGGACAACATTTGTTCAGTTTATATATATATATATATATATATATATATATATATATATATATATATATATATAAAAACCAAATGACAAAGCAGATCAAATACCTAAATATGTTCAGCATATTGATCAGTGCTGCAGTAGCCTTAGCCATATGGGCTATATGCTGCCAAGAATATGACCAGCCACCAAGGCTTCAGGGCACCTTCCATACACTCAAACTATTAGGCAGCTTGAGCTGAGCTGCCTAAAGTGACAAGTTTCTGTGCCAAACCCTTCAGATCTTTCTTGCAGCCAAAGACAGCACACCTCTGTGGGCTTTCGAGTATCTGGTCAGCTTCTTGTGTTCCATTGCTGAGCATATAAGTTCCCTTTAGGGAAATTGGGGAAAAAACTTCCACTTTCTAAAAATGTATTGTTTAGATGTACTTTCCTGATTAAGAAATGCATTTTCCTTCTAGGAGTTTGTGTTTTAATATACTGGTTCAAGACTTAACTGTACTTTTAAATGGGAGTGTGAAGATTGGTTGAGGATGGATGGAGGCTGCCATCCTAGCCAGATAGAGTTTTGTAGATGATTCAGTCATCTGTGGGTGTTAATGTAAACCATGGGCTTGTTGTCCTGGGATGGAGGAAGGGCTGTTGCATGTGGAGCTGCAAAAATGTAACAACAGTGCACTCTGCTGACCAAGTAAAGCATGCTCTGACCCTTTGATGTAAACACAGCTCTGGCCGGTCTAGATGAAGGAATTCTTATTATTGTTTTAAGGCCAGAGTTAATGGCCAGAATTTGCATGCATAAATATCCTTTATTGCTCTGGTTTCTGCCCAGAGGTGAAGAATGTAAATGTAGTTTCTGTTAGCCTGGGAACCCAGGGAAGTGTGAAGAATGATGTAATGTAAACCAGGAATGTGCTTTTAAAAACAGAGAGAATCAGAGAGCATTAAGCATTTTTGTCTTGACCATACAACTCACAGCACTGTCTTGCTCTATATGTAAGTTTATCTTAGATTTGTGTTTTCTCGTAAAAAATAGCTAGAAACTAGAAAGATTTGACTGAGAGTTTTTCTGTGATGTCAGAACTCTATTACTGAATTATTTTAAGTATTTCTCTGTGATCTCTGAACTCTTGACAAGCACTGTGTAGTAAAACGTATTGTCTTGTGTTTTAACTATTTGTTATTAAATATTTTTAAACCCTTTCAATTGTGGCTGTTTTTGTAGAGATAATTTAAGCTCTTTAGAGTACTTGCATGCTTTTGGTGAAATTGTACAAAGCCACTCTAATAGCTTTAGCCCTGGGCTATACTACCAATTGGATAATAATACTGCACAGTAATAATTGGACACCCTTTTAAGGACCTTTGAGTAGCTGATAAATATTAGTGGGTGGTGGCAGCTGTTACTACCGTATAGTCTGGGAGAAAGGGGCACAGCTGGAGAACATGTGCCAGCCTTCCCCAGGAGTGTCTGTATGGTTGTATAAACTCTTCTCAAAGGGTGTGTGTGTGTGTGTGTGTGTGTGTGTGTGTGTGTGTGTGTGTGTGTGTGTGTGTATCAGCAATGCGGGCAGGGACACGAAGCACTGGTTGGACAGAGAGGGCGCTGGAGGTTTTAGCTTCCCCATTAAGCTGAGATCTGGACCCTATAGCTGTGCCAGAGTGGAGTCTTATTGGAGACCTGGAGAGCAAAGGAGCAACCAGCCCTGGACTAACTGTGAACTCTGTGTGCTCTTAAGGGAAATTGCACTTTACTGTGTGTATTTGTTATCCTTTCCTCCTATATGAGAAGCTCCTCACTGGTGTTAGTGATGGGGATTGAGGCTCCTTGATTGCTGGGCTAGGGCACAGGCATCACAGGGAGCTCACTTTTTTCCTGGCAGTTTAAAAGTTGTTAAAACAGTTTAAAACTAGTTCTCTCTGGAAAACAATGTTTATTTTACTTTTTGGAGCTGGAAAATGTATTCAAAGTGATTTTTACTGTGTTTTTATTGTGAAAAAGTGACTTTTTGTAATAGCTTGTGCTCCTTGTTTTCCACAGGAAAGGTGCCATTTTCAACTTGACCATGGAAAAGCTATCGGTTCCATAGTCTGTCCTCATTCCAGCCACAGAAAGAAAAAGTTAAGCAGATAGCATTTGGCACTACAACAAGCTAGCAGTTTGCTTCAGTCACAGCTGGGTTACTCTGCTGTGGCCAAAACTGGTTCTTCAGATCAATGATCTTTAACCACCATATCCCTCTGGGTGTAACACCTACAGCCACTATGGACCAGGGATTAGGCACATCCTCTGTGGCTGTTAGGATTCCCTCAGTGGACAAAGGAGAGATACTCTTGGTGGTTCAGGGAGCAGGATCAGGGAAGTCTTCCCTGTTTAGTCAGAATGTCATGCTCATCCCTGGGGAAGTTGCTGCTTCCATTAACAATCCTGTTGGCCCCATTTTTCCCGTCAGTTAGAAAAGAAAACTAAACATGTGTCTGCTCTTGTTCAAATTTACCTGGATGGGAGTAGTTTATAAGGTCTATTTCAGGCTACTGATCTTTCTTATAAGGTACTTTCTGGTAAAAGAAACAGAGATAGCTTTTTCCTGAAGAGGTTCATGATTCTGAATCTGGATTGGAAAATGAAGGGACCGATGCAGGGTTTTTCCTCAGATTTGTGATTTAAATTCAGAAGAGAGCATGATATCTAATTCTTCCTGTGAGGGTTTCTCTTTCTCTGTTCTTTTACACTATTTCCAGAATGTGCCAGTGTTTTCAGTGAGAGAACATTGAGGTTTCTGAGTATTTCAGAAAATACTATGAGATGTTATAAATGGAATTTCCAGAACCTTCTCCATCCCTCCTTGATATGTGTGTTTCACAGCCTGAAGTTTTCCTGATAGCTTGCTGCCCCATCAAAGCAGACCAATTGTATAAAGTTCCTCAGTCTTTTAAGTTTTTATACGGTCATCCCAAACCTGATGTAACAGCTATAGCTGTAGTTAATCTTACTGCTAGTTAATTCCAATCCTTCATTTTCTGATAATGATGGTAAAATAAAAAGTATGGGGAAAATGTATGCTTCTTTAACTCTGATTTTAAGAATTCTAAAGTGTTAGGCTCATATGTTAAAGTTTATTCTGACCAATTGTGAAAGTCTGAGGAATGTTTTGTCTGCAGTTTCTTCTTGTGTGGAAAATCTGCTTTAAATGGTTTAGTTTTTTTTTTTTTCATTTTCACAGGCCACAACTGCAAGTGTGTGTATGACTCAGTTGATACTTCTTCCAGGGCTATAACCACTGGTACTCATTTGAGGAGAATTGCCTGGCTGCAGTCTCAGAACCTCCCAGATGATGTCAAAAATTAAATTTTAAGTTCTCCTTTGGATAGAGAGTGAGTTTTTTGATCCCCCATTGCAGAGATTATTAAAACAAAATGTGATGAAAGGGGTAAACTGATTCAGGGAATCCATCACATTGTTCAGCCCTCCTGTTCCAAATGTTCCAAGGGATTCTCTACCCCCACATTCAAGTTTGGTAAGAAACAAATTAAACAGTTTCTGCAAAATGTTGGTAAACATATATTTAAGGAACAATGGCAAGGGAGTTCCAAAAAGAAAGCTAGAAGCCCTCAAAGCAAAGGGCAGTCTTACATATCCTCACCTCCCACCCTGGCAATCCCATTTCCCTTCTAGAAAGTCTGAATTTCCATTTCTCTTTCTTTGGCAACTGATAGTTTCAGAGAAATGGTTTCTGAAGATTATTCATCTAGGTTACAAATGACAACGAGAGGAAATTTCTACTTTTCAGGGAGTAATTCCTCACCCACCAGTCCGAATTCCTCAATGCATCCCATCCTTCAGCATATATTTTCTCAGGGTGTAATAGACCCAGCTCATCCTGTACAGTTTGAGAAAGGTTCAAGGATGTTTTTGGTGCCAAAGAAAGAACATGTCCAGGGACCAGTTAGGGATCTTTCTTTCCCAAGCCAGTTTATGGTCGTGCTAAAGTTCAAAATGTCACTTCACAACCTTTTACCCCTTCTTCCTCATTTAAGTGTTCTAGTAACACTAGATTTGAATGGTGTTTATCATCACATCCCTTTTCATCTAGATTTCAGGTGTTTCTTAAGGCTGTGTGTGTCTGGATCATATTATCAGTTCTCCGCATTGCCTTTTGGATTATTCACTGCACCAAGAGTGTTCACAAAGTGTCAAGCTCCAGTTATAGCTCACTGCAGTTACAAAGTATCCATGTTTTTCATTTTAGACAACCTGCTTATCTTTGCAGAGACTTGTCCAAAGTGTCAGGAGTTTCTGCCTTGGATGAGAGATCTCTTACACAAGTTACGATTCCAAAATACATTCAAATGTCTTTGTTGACACGTTCACACAGTACAGTATTACTAGAGTGTTTGCCAGGCACCTCAGTTCAAAGAGCTTTTGGAAAAAAAATAGATCTGTATCTAGACCTATTTTTAAGTTTTTCCAATGAGGTTTCAGTATCTGCATGGGAATACCTCAGGATTTTGTGTTTCATGGCATCCATGATTTTCATGATACCCTTGGCAAGACTCTACATGAGAAAGATGTAATGGTATCGGAAATCTCTTTGGTCCCAGTAACAACACCCATTATCTTTTTAAGTCCCTGTTCTGGGATTTGTCAGAAAATAAATCATTTGGTGGGGTCAGCAAATATCCCTAAATCCAGGTTACTTCATGTCTCCCCTGCTGCAAAGCATTCAGTCTCCACAGACACTTTAGGCATTGCTTGGGGAGCAGTGTCAGAAAGGATAAAAGTACAAGGTGTTTGGGCCACTAAGGACAGAAGAAAGCATATAATTATAAAAGAGGTGCTTACTCTAATCAAGGAACTCAACTTTCTAAATCAACTTTGGTGCCCTGGACCTCTTCAAATTGTTACAGACTATACTGCAGTTGTGTGACACATCAACAAGCAAGGGTGATCCAGGTCATAAGCACTTTACAGACTAGACATGTTAGCTTGGGATATAGCTTTAAAGCACAATCTCACTCTGAAGGCATCCTATGTGCTATCAGAATAAAACTGTATGGCAAACAAGCTGAACAGAGCAAAGGCAGACCCTTACAAATGGACACTAGATCAGGGGATGTTCCGATATTTGATCCATCTTTGCAGAATTCCTCAAACTGACCTCTTTTAGGTTCATAGGAGGTTACTAGGCAAGTGGCCCTAGAGCCTTTACAAGCCTAATCCCAAGTATCCCCATTTGTCTTTTTGGGAAATTCGCAGAACAAATTTATGCACAGAGTGAGTCTGTGATCAACACTGTCTACCCCTGTCCATGAGCAACATGGGTGCCACCCCAGGGGCAAATTTATGGTCTCCCATCCAAATATATATTTGAATAGGGTCAGTGAGGAGCTCAGTTTTACATAAATAGGAAGTCTATTCCAGAGAAGCAGTAGTCTCTGGGAGACATATCTGTCTCTCCAGCATACTCTGTTAATGTCACAAGTTATGTTGAAATACCTAGACTGAGTTACTATTGTGCCATTTGACTTGTGGAAGTGCAGCATTTCCATTAGGGCAGGGTTGGAGATTTTCCTATAGCTCAGGCACAAATCGCCTCTCAGCAGCCTATAAGATACAGAGTAAAGTGACAGGGCTTTCAGCCTGTCCAAGTAAGTCATGGTTTTGAGTCCCCATATTTTCTTAGTGAGAAACCTCTGAGGTCTCTCCAGCTGCTACAGGTGTTTGTTGAAGTACATGCAAAAGGGTGCATTATACTCTATTAGTGGTCTAATGAGGGTCAAGTACAGTGAAGTTGTAACATCCTTTGGTCCGGATGCTATGCCCTTGCTTATAGAGGGCTTTTCTTACCACTGTTAACACTTGGTGGTCAAATTGCAGAAAACTTGGCATTCAAAGTACAGATTGCTATCAACCTGTGTTTCCAAGTCTCTCACGACAGGGCTGGAAATCAGGGGAGTGGTGTCAATATTGTAATTTGTAAGGAATTCCATTTTGCTAAAGGGAATAATAATCCATTTTTTGCATTTAGTTTTAGACCATGGCTTTGACAGCAATCATTTGTTTATGTTAGCCCTTCTTGTAACTCTGACATCATTAAGACTGCATTCTAGAAGCAGTAACCTGGTCTTCTGTACATATACTTCTACAAAGTACTACAAGTTTGATTTCTTCTCGAAGTCTAGATTAAGCTTAGCTAGGACCATTCTTTGGGGGCTCATGGATCCTTCCACCTCCCAAATGTTGTAAGTAGGGTAATCTACCTGTATAGCTGTGGCTACTGCAGTGATGTTTGGATGATCACTGCTGCAGTAGCTGCTCCCTCCTTTCATTCTCTTCCATTTTTCAGTATGTTGTTTTGCCAGAGTATGTGTATGTACACGTATATATTTTCACTCTTAGCTATGTACTTTCATGGTTCAACTTTCCTATCTCGATTAGCACGAAAGTTCTTAAGTACTTGCTACTCAAACCTCTCTTTTTAGGAAGCTCAGCTCTAGCTGCCTAATGTTTGAGCAAATGGAAGGTACCCTGAAGCTTTGGAAGCCAGCTGGATGTTGTACTGTTGGCAGGATATAACCCCTATAGGTAAGGCTAATGCAGTAGTGATGAACAACCACTGTTATGGTAAGCTTCCATACACACCTGTACAGTCATTCAGTATTCAACCAACATGGCTGTACTAAGTGCAACTAAACACCACTATCTAGTAGGCTAATACCTTTTAGAAGGCTTTGTGTCATACTAGGGACAAGGCTGAATATTAACTTCAGTAAGGCATGAGGATTTATGCATAGAACAGATATTTCAGCATGCCCAAAGACTGGAAGGCACTTGCCATTAACTATTTTTCTGACAAATGCAATTCTAAACCACATTAATTGTAAATATTACATAGTGTATACAGTTTCAAATGCCATCAGTCAGCATCTCCTTTTCATCAAATGTTCTTGTCTTATATTTCTTATTTCTAGCATTTATTGAGCATTATAAAGCATGTTTTATCCCCATATGCATTCAACCCATACTTTGCAACCTAATATCACACCCTCAACAATTTCTTCTTAGCTTCTGTCAACACCACCAACACAATATTCAGATCGATCTTCATATGCCTATACACTGGTATACAAAAATGCTCTAATACAAAATATATATGGGAGATTGATGAACACTGAAACACCGAAACATTGATATCAGTAATGTCAACAACAAAAGACTGATAAAGCAGTCTATGCAAATGTAAACTTATAAAAGGAAAATTCATTCTTTGTTGGAGGAAAGCCCCCTGCACCCTCACGTCCTCTGTGAATTATATATGCTAACTCCAAGATTGTACAGTCCCTGGGGCAAGGGCATATTCCCCATGCCAGGAGATTGTCACTGTCTCATACCTGTCGAACCATCTGCTATGTAGACAAAAGTCTGATGACAAAACAGATGTTGACATTTGGGAATTTTGACCAACCTAACAGCTCCAACACACACACACACACACACACACACACACACACACACAGACACATGTGTGTATATATATATATATATATATATATATATATATATATATATATATACACACACACACACACACACACACACTCACACACACACACACACACACACACACACACACACACACACACACACACACATGAGTTTGGCATACTATGCAAAGTAATGCCATGTATTACATACTGAATAAACAATGAATGGTTTAAAATATGTCAAATTATTACATGGTACCTCATTAAGTATTAATCATATTGCACTTTTTTGATGATTTGTTTATGCCCCAAATCGCATACACTTCTGGCAAACATCTGTAATTTTTGTACATTATATGTTTTATATCTTGTTTGTGTAGCTTTTCTCCTTGGGATTTCACTGAAAATGGGTCACAAGCCTAATGAACAGCCCAGTGATCAAACATGAATAAAAATATACAGCATACAGTGTAGGGCTTTTGCTCAGATCTTTGGCAGATGCTGGAAGTCAAAAAAACAATTGCATTCCAACACATTTCAAGACTAGTAATTAGTTCA
The DNA here is from genome assembly GCF_019279795.1 of Protopterus annectens. NCBI lineage: Eukaryota > Metazoa > Chordata > Ceratodontiformes > Protopteridae > Protopterus > Protopterus annectens. The sequence continues at coordinate 535,049,480 of NC_056747.1, read as the reverse complement.
CCCTAAAGACAATACAGAAAGCTTCCTAATACAGACTGTCTCTTGCTGCACTTGAGAACTGAAAGATACCATTGTTTATGGCCTAGCCTATAAAGTGATTTAATTTCAGATATTTTTCTAAAGTTTGTTGGACTGAGGTTAACTCTCCAGTTTCCTCTGTTAGCATATACATTTAAACAGTTACAATAGTGCATGTACATTTCTTTTCCCTTCTTGTAAGGCACACTGTGTTTACATTTTAAGCACAAGCACTTTACAAACACCTTTTCAACACAAACATCTGTACAAAACAGTTTGATATACACATGTCATACAGTTCTAATATATTTGTAACACAAGCATCTTGTATAAAATTAGTTTGATATTCACAAATGACAAATGATTATTTAGAAAATTCCAGCTAGCTGTGTTGGCAGTACCTCCTTTAGTCACATTGATCATTTGTTTTATTGTATTTGTGAAAGAACACAAAAACCCAGGCTTGAATGCCACTACGCTAAATAAGTTAGTGATGTATACAGTTTCTGTAAGTTACTTTTGTATTAGTGAGATAACCAAATAAGACCTTTTGCTGGAGGTGATCTGCATATATAATGAAAGAGAAATAAGTGAGACTTAAGTAAATGAAAGGCTTTGAAAAAGTTCTATTTGATAATGCACAAACACACACAAAGTGTATGTGTGTGTGTATGTGTGTGTGTGTGTGTGTGTGTGTGTGTGTGTATATATATAAATATATATATATATATATATATATATATATATATATATATATATATGTATATATATATAAAAAAAAATATATATATATATATATATATATATATATATATATATATAAAATATATATATATATATATATGCAGCTAGTCAGAAAGAATCCTGAAGTAGTGTCTGTATAACTGAATTACTAAACAACATGGGAACAATCTAAAGAAAGAACAAATATAAAAGTTAATAAAACTTTTGCAATGTTAAAACAACAGTTTAAACTTTGTTTGCCCTGCAGTATTGCGACACTGACTTATCACATCAGCTTTTGCAAAGCAAAAAAAAAGTTAAAAGTAAATAGATGTATTTGCATTGCTTTCTGTAAACATATGATACCTGTTGTGCTAACCTTCAGCATGATGAGGCTGACAGCTACTATTGAGTTGATGGGTTATGCTGGAAGGTGGCACCCTGTGTATATCAGACTTGGTCATACATGTGGTCATACAAATGAGGCATGTCTTTGCAGTCCTCTCTATGTCTTGTGCTGAATCTTATGTGGCATATTACTACACACTAATATGTATGGCACAATGATATTTCTAAGGAAGGTAAATAAAGATGTTTGAGCTTAATCATTTGCACAATTATATCGTTTTCCACCATTTCTTTCCTTTGTTCCTCTATAATGTTAGTTACACAGTCGCATTTTAATATGATTTTAAATTTAGCCTCTCACTGACTGCATTACCACTTACTTTACCTCTTGCATTTCCTGGTAGAAGGCTGCCGCATCCCCTGGCTAGTTCCTTATATTTCTTCAAGAAACGCACTTCAAGCAATCAGGAAAAATCTCCTGGAACCCAAATAATTATTTAATACTAGCTCAATCTACTTTCAAAAGCAGGTGAGGGGCAGTCATGATACTTTGGAAAGATAATATTCTATCACCTCAAATACTTTTAATTATAAACTACAATAATAATTTATGGACCTTAACTAATGTTAATTGGTTCCCTAGGATGGGAGTTAATTTAGTGAGAAAACATTTAGATATAATCAGCAATAATGCTAAATCCATCCATCCTCAACCCCTTTTCTCATTTTGCACATGGGGTCGGGGTGTCAGTTCCAACAGTTACAATCATCTTGATCCAAGGTTTACGCAGCCAGGTGGCTATACCTACCATGGTAGTTTATCCATACCACTCACTCGCACACACACTCGCATCCACAGTCAGTTTAGAGTATTCAATCCACCTAGTGCATATCTTTGGAATGTGGGAGGAAACCCCATGCAACCACAGGGAGGACATGCAGACTCTGCACAGAAGGCATCCCAGATGATAATCAAACAGGAAAACCTCTTGCTGTGAGCTGACAATGCTAACTGCTGCACCACCGCGGCCACCCTAATGCTAAATATATCCTAATAATAGATGGTGATTTTAATTGTTTACTGGGAAGATCAGACTCTAGTACTAACAGAGAATTAAAATTAACCCTGCAACTAAAGAACTTAAAAACTGGATAGACTCCGTCAATCTAAAGACACTTGTAACGTTGGTAGTAAATCTTTACTATATTGTCATTATTCTTTCAACTATGATACCCGAACAAGAACTGATAGAATTCTAATTTCGCATGATCTTATATTCAACATACAAACTTTTAATATTATTCCTGTCTTATTTCAGATCAAATGTCCTTATTATATAAATACAAAATGATTTCAAAAGAATCCCATTTGTTAACAAAATTCCCACTTATTTCTCTAATCTAAAACAATTTAAATCCTGGATATCCTCAGCAGCAGATCTTTAGTTAGAAATAAACAACACTGAAGATGTCAAGAGAATTATGTATGATATGGAACTCCTTCAAAGTATACATCTTTGGGCATCCTTAATCTGGTACAAAAAAAACTCAAGAGAATGGACAACGAATTATTTAATATTCCACAAAAACTTCAAAAAGCTAAAGCTAATTACAAAGATAATGATAAAAATACAAAAGAACTAATAAAAACGCAAAATAAAATAATATGATCTTCTCATTCATAAGGCAGAAATTGCTCTAGAAAAAATAAAAGCTAATTCATATTCATATGCCATTTCTTCTAAACATTTGCACAACTTTAATAAAACAGTGAAATTACAATGTAGCTCTAATCAAATCCTACAAATTAAAAGTAACAAAACAATAAATTATATATAGATGGAGAAATATTAGATACATTTAAGCATTATTACTTAAATTTACATTAAAATCTTGAAAAATAGTAAGTTTTCCTCTTTCAGGTACTATAGCCAAAATATATAAAGTCCTCCCTCAAAACATTATTCAGTTCTACCTTTCAGAAATTCAAAAAAAAAAAAAAAGAAAGAATCCATTCCCTTCATAGAAATATTCACTTATTACCCCCTTACTAATCGAGAGTAAAGATCCACAACTATGCTCCTCTTATAAACCAATCTCTCTCTCTCCTAAATTCTGACTATAACATTTTTTTTGTCCATTCTAACAGACAAACTGAAAGATTGTTGCTAGTGGCCAGAAACTAGATACCTATGTCTGAGTATTTCTCATGCACCCTTGCAGACTGTACTTTCTTATATTAGAAGTTGAAGTAGTTACTGTGAAAACTTTTGCAAAACAAAATGTAAGATTTCTTCAAATGAAATAGAATGGAGAAAATAACAGCCACACATACACACATAAAGTGTGTGTGTGTGTGTGTGTGTGTGTGTGTGTGTGTGTGTGTGTGTGTGTGTGTGTGTGTGTGTGTGTGTGTGTGTATGTATATATATATATATATATATATATATATATATATATATATATATATATATATATGTGTATGTGTGTGTATTTAGGTGGGTATATGGGAGATGTGACTTTGGTCAAAGTTCCCAAATGTCGACACCTGTTTTGTTGACACACTTTGGTCAACACTGCAGTTGTTCGACAGGTGAGTGAGGTTAACAATCTCTGAGACTGGGAAATATGTCCCTTCCCAAGTGGTTTTGTAATCCTGAAGTTAGTATATATGATTAACAGGAGAGTGAGGCGTTAGGGGGTATGCGCCCTGCAAAATAACAATTTTTTAAGCTATGTCTTTACATGCAGAGAGGATATTCCGTACACTTGCAAGTTGTTCTGTTGACATTTTCATTGTCAACCTTTTGTGGTCAATGTTATTGATGCCGATGTTTGGGTCATTGGATGTTTGTCACTATACCTGTACATATATCAATATCTATATATATGCATATCTATTTATATATGTAGGGAGAAAGAGGTGTGTGCGTGCATGCTCCTTAACACTTAGCATCTGTTTTGATCATTAAAACAGGCTATTGCTAATGATTTTTAAGTGAAGGAAGGTAAAGACAGATGAAATTATTAATGTTTCATTGTTGCTATTTCCACTTTCCTTACAGGGCCAGTGCTATGGCACTTAGATGTTAGAATGCCAGAAGCCATGTTACAGCAGATAATGTTGTAGAATTTCTTGTGTTGAAATTTAGGTGGTGCTTGTAGTATTGATGAATCAATCAGTCTCTCTCTCTATCTCTCTCTGTGAGATGGTGCCTTGAGTTGATATTGGGCAGACCGATAATGCAGTGTTTAGTATTGTTGCACCTCATAGCTCTAGGGCTGAAGGTTCTAGCCTGACCTATTTTTTATTTTCTTTGTAGAGCTTAGACATTTTGTAATCTACTTTCCCCCAAAAGGTGTTAATCAAGATGCTATTTGAAATTATCCATCTGTATAGACCTTGCATTTACTCTTGTAACCTGGCATGTGGCTAAACAAACTCTACATGGGCTAGTCAACTTAGGTGATAAACAATTGGTTAAATAAATCAGGGAAAATCTGAAGTTCTCATCTTTCTTTTTTGTATTTTAATCCTGATTTATAGTCATCAAGATTAATGAACAAAAATGTACCATTACACAGATTACTATACTGGTGAATAACTACGAGAATACTGGACACTTACATCATTATGAAAGCCTATGAATCATATAACACAGTGAGGTAATTACATATTTAGAGGAGCACAGTGGTACAGTGCACTCTGGTATTCTGGTATGGTAGGGCATCTTCTGTGTGAAGTATGCATGCCTTCCCTGTGTGCTGATAAGTTTTAATTAAGGCCTTTTATTTCCTTTCACATTCTAAAGATATTGCGATAGGTGAATTAGAGATTCATTAAATTACCGCTAGATGTATATTTCTGTTGTAGATAAGTGTCTGCTTCCATATGACCCTAAACAGGACAACTGGGTATCACATAATGATGAATGAATGAATGAATGAAGCACAGAATTTATTCTAACTTCAGAGTTCTGAGGAAACAACCAACCCCACAGGTACATAAATTGTCATTTCCACAACTGCTGCTGTCTCCTATCTTCATTCTCATTCTCTGCCTTTTAATATCACTTGATCACTTCATGGAAGTTAGTCAAGCAGCCGCGACTCTGCTAACACAAAAAATGACAGCATCGTAGTTTGGACCAAATTACTGGCCTATGTTTCATATGTTCATAGGTAGGTACTAGGCTATCTGCCCAAGGGCCTAAGAGAGCCTAGCCAACAAAGTTCCCTGGCTTACGCCAACACAAGAAATTTAATTTCCTGTGCCCCTGTCGAGCAGAGCCACAGAATTGATCCCCAGGGTGTATTTCCTGTTCCCATCCACTCATCAAGACTTTTCTTGAAGAGTGTTAATGAGGAACTTTGCTTGACATAAATGGGAAGCCTGTTCCAGAGTATGGGAAGTCTCTGGGACAGGAATCTATCCCTCCAGCAAGTCCTGTTCATTGTGGTGACAAGGTTTAGGTCCCTAGAGCGTGTAGTACAGAGGGATTGGGATTTCTTTAGGTGTAGCATGTCCAACAGCTCTGGTTTTGACATAGCTTTATATGTTAGGCAGAGATCACCTTGGAGTAAGTAATATGCTACAGAGTAACTCTGGAGTTTTTTGAGACGATCAGTGTAGGGCATCTGTTTGAGGCCAGTAATTCTCTTTGTGAGGTACTTCTGTGGCCTTTTCAGCTGCTGCAGATGTCTTGTGAGGTACATTCCAAAAGGGGCATTGTACTCTGGGTCTAATGAGTGTCGAGTAGAGGGGAACAATGACCTCTTTTTTCCTGGATGAGAACCCCTTTGTGATGAGGTGTGCCATTTAGAAGGATTTCCTGACTACTGTGGCAATGTGATTATCAAAGGAGAAACTACTGTCCACCTGGGTCCCAAGGTCTCTTATCACACATTCAGTGTTAAGAAGACTGCTGCCTATGTGGTAGTTCATGGGTACAGAGATTTTACCAAAGGGGATAACAATGCACATTTTAGCATTGATCTTGAGGCCATGGCTTTGGCACCAGGCATCTGTCTCAGTGAGGCCCCTCTGTAGGATGTCCACATCATTTGGGGACTTGACTATAGCTCCTAG
>NC_056747.1:534953302-535038302 GCF_019279795.1 Protopterus annectens | reverse complement strand
GGGGGCACTGTATTCGATAATGGGTCTGATAAGAGAGGAGTACAGGGATGATATGACCTCCTTGTTCCTGGATGAAAGACCCTTACTTATGAGATGGGCCATGTAGAAAGCCTTCTGTACAATGGAGGCAACGTGGTGATCAAAAGTCAGGTTGCTATTAACCTGGGTGCCCAAGTCCCTCACGGCTGATTGCATGCTTAGGACGTTATTATTAATGTGAGGGTGGGGGGTTGGCCTAATGATTAAGGTACTTACCTTAAAGACACAAGGTGCAGGGTTTGATTCTCACATGGAGTAGCTGGCTAGGCTTAACATGGCCTGAAAGGGCAGGTAGCCTAGTACTACTAACCTGTGATAATTAGTGAGGATGCATTCAGTTTGAGGTCATGCTTCTGGCACCAGTCATTAGTTTGGTTAAGGCCCTCTTGGAGGATGCTCACATCACTAGAGGAATTTATGACAGTGGCCAGCTTGCAGTCATCTGCAGACTTGGTCAGCCACAGACTACTGGTTTTGGCTTGCACCACAGAAAAGTATACCCCACACAGTAGAGGCCCAAGACCAATCCTTGTGGTACGCCACTTGTTACGGGTCTACTACCAGAGGTGTCTTCCCCTAATCTGACTGAGAGGGTTCTATCAATGAGCCAGTTAGCTACCTATCTGGTAACATACGGATTGATGCCTAGCTGGGAGAGTTTATCTATTATGCCTGAGTGGGGAATAGTGTCAAAGGTTTTGGCTAGATCAAGGTAGGTGGTGTGCCTCATCCATGGTTTTGGTGACTATTTCGAAGAAGGCAACCAAGTTTAACAGGCATGATCTCCCTCTGACAAAACCAAACTGTGTTTGGAGGTTGCCAATATGCTTGTTTATAAGGTCCAAGATAATGCATTCCATGGCCTTGCAGATCAGGCTAGTTATGCCAATGGGCCTATAATTGCCTGGATCGGTTGACATTCCACCTTTGTGCAGACGGATGAAAGTGACTGTCCTCCATTCTGCTGGGATGAAGCCAGTGCACAGGCTTTAGTTAAATAGGCTACCTAGAGATGCGACAGCTCTTGCCTGAGCTCATGTAGGACACAGCCAGGAATATTGTCAGGTCCCATGGAGGCTGTAATTTTTGGCTTTGACAGAGCATTAATGATCTGCTCCCTGGTGATGAGGGGAGGGGGGGGGCAGATGCTGGGGATGTCCTGATCTACTGATGGGGGGACAGGGGGGTGAAGTGTTCACTTGAACTTGTCTGACAGCATGTTGGCTATATCTGTGCCATTTGTGTATGTGGTATTCTTGACCAATTCAGAGCAGATTTGGGAGTTACCTTTGAGATTATGGATGTATGCGAAGAAGGCCTTGTGATTGTACTTAGTGGATGTGGCCAATTTGGACTGAAAGCTAGCCTTAGAAGATTTCACCAGTGACCTGATTTGCTTGTTCAGACAAAGGAGACATTGCTTCCAACTTGGCACCTGCTCCTTCTTGGTCCTGGACAACAATTTTTTTTCCTTTTATTATAGAGTCTGTTTAATGTTGCTATCCACCAGACATATTTACTCTTCCTTGAGGAAGATGATTTGGTCCAGTCAGGTATTGCTGAGTCAGTGCAGCTATATACAGTGGATATAAAAACTGTACACACCCCTGTTAAAATGCCAGGTTTTTGTGATATAAAAAAATGAGACCACAATAAATCATTTCAAAACTTTTCCCACCTTTAATGTGACCTGTAACCTGTACAATTCAATTGAAAAGCAAACAAATCTGTTAGAGGAAAAAATATAAAAAATAAAAAACATATAATAAGTTGGTTGCATAAGTGTGCACACCCTAAAACTAATACTTTATTAAAGCACTTTTTGATTTAATTACATCATTCAGTCTTCTTGGGTACACACCTGCCATCAATTAAAAAGACTCTGATTAACCCCAAATAAAGTTCTGCTGTCCTAGTAGGATTTTCCTGACATTTACACAATTGCCTACAACAGCAAAAGCCATGTTTCAGAGAGAGCTTACAAAGCATCAAAGGGATCTCATTGTTGAAAGGTACCAGTCAGGAGAAGGGTACAAAAACATTTCCACAGCATTGGATATACCATGGAACACAGTGAAGACAGTCATCAAAAAGTGGAGAAAATATGGGACAACAATGACGTTGCAAAGAACTGAACGTCCCTCCAAAATTGATAAGACAAGACGACAACTGGTCAGGGAAGCTGCCAAGAGACCTACAGCAACACTGAAGTAGCTGCAGGAATTTCTGGCAAGTACTGGTTGTGTATGACATTGCAAATAACTGAACATCCCTCCAAAATTGATAAGACAAGATGACAACTGGTCAGGGAAGCTGCCAATAGACCTACAGCAACACGGAAGGAGCTGCAGGAATTTCTGGCAAGTACTGGTTGTGTACTACATGTGACAGCAATCTCCCGTATTCTCCATATGTCTGGACTATGGGGTAGGGTTGCAAGACAGAAGCCTTTTCTTACACAGAAAAACATCCAGGCCTGGCTAAAATTTGTAAAGGAATACATCAAGTTTCCAAAAGCATGTGGGAAAATGTGTTATGGTCTGATAAGACCAAGGCTGAACAATTTACCCACAATTCCAAAAGGTACATTTGGTGCAAAAACAACACTTCGCATCACCAAAAGAACACCATCCCCATGGTGAAGCATGGTGGTGGCAGTATCATGCTTTGGGGTTGTTTTTTTTCAGCTGGAACTGGGGCTTTAGTCAAGGTGGAGGGAATTATGAACAGTTCCAAATATCAGTCACTTTTGGCCCAAAACCTTCAGGTGTCTGCTAGAAAGCTGAAGATGAAGAGGAATGTCACCTTTCAACATGACAATGACCCCACGCATACATCCAAATCAACAAAAGAATGGCTTCACCAGAAGAAAATTAAAGTTTTGGAATGGCCCAGCCAGAGTCCAGGCCTAAATCTAGTAAAAAAACTGTGGGGTGACCTGACGAGGGTTGTGCATACGAGATGCCCTCGCAATCTGGAAGATTTGGAGTGCTTTTTCAAGGAAGAGTCAACAAATTTTGCCAAGTCAAGATGTGCCATGCTGATAGACTCCTACCCAAGAAGACTGAATGCTGTAATTAAATCAAAAGGTGCTTCAACAAAGTAGTAGTTTAAGGGTGTATATATTTATGCAACCAGCTTATTGTATGTTTTTTTATTTTTTATATTTTTCCCCTAACAGATTTGTTTGTTTTTCAATTGAATTGTACAGGTTATAGGTCACATTAAAGGTGGGAAAAATTGAAATGATTTATTGTGGTCTCATTTTTTATATCACAAAAAACTGGCATTTTGACAGGGGTGTGTACACTTTTTATATCCACTGTAGGTGCTCATATAGTTTTTTGGTGTAGGCTTGGACATAAGTGCTTGCTCCAGCTGAAGGGGTAGTGGTTGTGAAACTGCTTATGGCTGCTCTCAGGAGGTTGTAGTCAGCTTTGGAAAAGTTTTTTTTTGTTTAATCCTGGCGGGGGGGGGGGGGGTGGATCAGGGGAGATGGTGACTTTGAAAGTGATTGCTTCATGGTCGGATGTTACCAAGGAGGATGCCACTGTAGGGGTGCTACAGTGGCTACTCATGTTGGTTAGTGCCAGGTCCAGGATATTTTCAACTCTTGTGGAGGTGTCAACCAGCTGATCCAATGCATTTGTACTGATGAAGTTGAGGAATCTCTAGGCATTCTTGTTTAAGATAGACTAGGTGTTCCACTCTATGGTTGGGTAGTCAGTCGCCCAGGATCAGGGTAGAGGGTTGAATCTTGATGGATTTAAGTAAGCCCAGATAGGCAGAGTGGGCCTCTTGAGTCATGGTTGGATGTCTCTAGCTAGCTATGATTTGAATATGTGTTTTGTCAACAGCTAACTGCTCCTAGAGTGTCTCCTGTGCATCATACTGTTTGACCAGCCTGGAGGTGTGTATGTCTTTGATAAATATTGAAACTCCACCTCTTTGGCTTTGTAGCCCTTCATTTGGGGTCTGAAAGTATGTTAGGACAAGTAACCTGGTAAGGCTGGGGTACTCTCCTGAGCTTTGAACCATGTTTCAGTGACTGCACAAATGTCTGCATCTTCCAAGGTGAGGAATGCTTGCAATGACTACAGTTTCATGTTGAGACTCATAGTGTTTAGCAGCATGGCCTTTAAATTTTGTTTAGAAGAAATTTTCACATTGGTAATTTTGTCCTCATGACTTTGCTTAAAAAAGGCACTATGGGGGAGGCAAAAGCCTCTGCCAGATGCCTGAAGCCTAGGGGAATGAAGAACAACTCTGGCAAAGCATTGTGGTTGGCAATCATGTCCTACCAGTAAAAACCAGGGTGAAGAGTGGAAAAAACAACAATTAATAATCATGTCCTACCAGGCTGTCAAGTACTGGATCCCCTTGGAATGACACCAGAAACTAAGCCAATTGTTAAAGTCAGTCATATTTTGTTTGTACTGAGGCATCATTCTGGATGATGGTAGGATGCTGCTTAAGGCTAGGGACATACCTACCTGGGACACATATTCAACGACTCAATCATGTCTCTATTCATATAGTCCACAGAGGTTCATCTCAAGTCATTCAAACCAACATGGACTATGACAGAGTCATAAGAGTACCTGTTGTTGAGAGACTTGAGTGCATGAGTGATATGGCAGATTCTAGCACCTGACAAGCAACTTACCGTGACTTTCCCCTTGTCTAGCCTGGTGAGGGGCACATCTGTGTGTCTCATGATAGTCTCCTATGACTAGTATGTTGGGTTTGTGGCTGGGCCTTAGAGGCTGTGAGACACAGGCATGTGTACTATGTGTGGTGCTTGGTGCGGTGGGTTGTGATGTGCTTGTACACTCAGAGGTCTCTTTTGTTGAGAACCTCCACATATGTATAAATGTACTGTACGGGTGTGGGTGGTATTAGAGGTGTGATGTTTGTGCAGACAACCTTCTCAATGCCAGATGTACTGGCTTGTGATTGAGACAGCAAAGATTCTAGGTTCTTAACATAATTGCATCTCTAGAAGAAGAGGGTAGTCTATGTACATGAGGCGATTGCTACAGTCTCTCAGGATGCCCATATCAACCAGACTAGCAGGAGAAACTGCAGGAAATTGCCCGTCCATGGTTGTCAGAATCTGTGGAAGAGAGGTAAAGGATGGTAGCGTGGGTACTATCAGAATAGAGCACCTATAGGTGTGAGTAGGGCTGGATAAAATCAAGACAGTAGTTGCAAGGGAAGGCATCAGTTACACATGAGTGCTTGTAAGGGAAAAATGCAACTGAGATACCTCCCAATGGGTTAAAACAGCACAGTGGCAGTGCGCGACAAACAAACAAGTGCAAGACCCTGCAAACACAGGGTTTAGATATCAGAAAAAATGGAAGAATCTAGAAGCTCAAATTACTACCTAGTCCTGCTAGTCCCTGCACTTTCAACCAATCACTCATGCTAGAGAAGGTCAGGCAGCCCTGTTACTCTCACTAACAGAGAAGACAAGCCCATACCAGCATAAGATCGCTTCCAGAAATATAGGAAACTCAACAGTAGGCCTCTGTCTAGACTATGCTACCTGAATAGAACACGGAAACCACACAAAAAATGCACAGAAAAGCACAGATAGAGCACTCACAAACAGAAAATGCAACTCTCAGTATGAAAAAGCAGTTTATAGTTAAGTAATTCAATAAAAATGCAATTACAGTAATGAAACACTATCTAGCAATGACAGTACAGTTAAAACAGTATAAAACAATAAAAGAATGCAGTGAAATAGTAAAAATAACGATATATACCTGTGCAAAATGTAGTAGATTAGCTGTATAGCACAACTATAAGCATTAAGAAGTGCAATTCAATGAAATAAATGTAAAAAAAAAACTTATTCTGCTCTTGGAGCCTCAGGGAATTTCTGCTGTCACAGAAATTAATTACCACTCCGCAGCCTGGTAAAAACAAGCCATTCATTCAGTGCAACTCTGATTTTTTTTTCCCAATGTTCCAAGTCACTTCAGGAATAGTGCTGGACTTTAGAGTTGTTTCTTTTCTGTTACTTCCTGGGATGTAAGGGAGCCTGGGATTGGTCTACGGAGAAGAAAATTGAACTGATTCCCAACTCACATTAGACAGTCCAAAACGGAAGTGATTACCAGACTACACTGTGCACGACTGACTTTGTACTTAATGCAAGCAAACTAGTAATGCAAGCAAGCCACCCATGGTACCAACACACAGTTTCATAATCTGTTAGTGTAAGAATTAGGGAGATGCAGACAAATGAAAGAAAAGAGAGATAAGAATGAAGGAAAGGAAAAAGGCTCAAAATGTTAGTCTTTAGACATCTTAATGGGGCTAGTTGGGCAAGCAAGTTACCTGTTTTTTGTTTTTTTTTTGGTCCTCAGGTGGTTATGGGGGGCACCAGAGGAGGTCCTATACACAGGCTCCAAATTGTCTACCTACACATCTGTCTGGTAGTTTTTCCTGAAACCTTACTCTTTGCCCATTTGACTCCTGTCTTAGCTTCTTTGTTAGCCAACCAGTATTCCCTCTCAGTCTGTTCCATCTTTTCTGTATCACATTTCCTGTCTTCTTTCTTTTGATAACTATGTGGACTTCTGTATTCCACCGCCTGCTTTCCTTATGTACGTTACTTCCATATCTTGATCATTCACATATCTGTTGTATTGTCTGCACACGTGCTGTTTTGAGATGCTGCTATTCCTCTTAGAACACACATATTTCCTCTTCTTCATGAGGTGCTATTATAGCCATAAGCATTTCCTTGAATTCCTATGCTTTCACTCCAGTTAAGTTCCAGGTCTTCAGCCTAGTCTCTGTTGAACTCAGAGCCTTCTCGTATCACTGCTTGCAGCTGACTGTGGCCACCAATGGTTTATGCTGGATTCAACTGTTTCACTAGGGACTACTTTGCAATCCCTGATTTGACCTCAATATTCTAGTGAGACCAGCTATGTTATATGGGTTGGAGACAGTGGCATTGACAAAAGGGCAGGAGCCAGAGCTTGACGTGGCAGAGTTGAAGATGTTAAGATTTGCACTGGGTGTGACGAGGATGGACAGGATTAGGAATAAGTATATTAGAGGGTCAGCCCAGGTTGGAAGGTTTGGAGACAAAGCCAGAGAGGCAAGATTGCATTGGTTTGGACATGTGCTGAGGAGGGATGCAGAGTATGTTGGGAAAAAGATGCTAAGGATGAAGCTGCCAGGTAACAGGAAAAGAGGAAGGCCTAAGATAAGGTTTATGGATGTGGTGAGAGAGGACATGCAGGTGGTTGGTGTGACAGAGCAAGATGCAGAGGACAGGAAGAAATGGAAAGAGTTGATCTGCTGTGGCGACCCCTAACAGGAGCAGCTGAAAGAAGAAGAAGATTCTTTCCTAACCAGAAGGAAGTCTACCTGAATCACATGTTGACCATTCATGTAAGTGAGCTTGTGGCTGTCTCTTGAAGAGCCATGAACTGGCCACTCTTAAGCTGGAGGTCTAGAATGGCCTCTCCTTCATTATTATTTTTGCCATCCCAATTATGTGGACCCAGACAATCATCATATTATGTACTGTCTGTCGTAATGTGAGCATTCAGGTATCCCTTTATCAAGACTAACTTATTTTGTCACAATTTATTGAAGAAATCAGCCACTGCTGCCTGACACATCTTTTTGCCCCACTATTGTAGCCCTGCTGTGGATCATAGGGTAAAATCATGAAGCCTGCACTATCTTTACACTGGAGTCTAATTGCTGTGAGTCTGTTACAGATTCTGATAACATCCATAACTGTCTTCAGACATGTGTCCCTTACCACGGTTCCCAAACTTTGTCAAGTCTGTCCTCCCCCTAAATTGGATCCTGGACCAAGAAACTTTGCTGCACTGTTTTTCAACCTTGTCTTTAGGATGCATAGATTATCCAGTCCCCTCCTCCTTCCATGATATCCTTCACTTCCAGAGTGCATCTTGCCAATGAACCTATGTAGCAATACTTCATTTTTGGCAGGTTGATTGTTTTTATGTCCAACTTTTGCTCAAGAGAGCTATGCTAGATAACCCAGTGTAGGCAACTGGACACCATCTAGCCAGTAGCATATTGACGCATAGACTCCTCCCATTATTAGCATGGGTCCCTGGCACAAGTCAGAGTAGGCCAGGTCCTCAACCCACTTAACACAAGCAAATGCCAATGCCTCTTTTTTGGCAACATTAGTCTCTGTAACTGTAACCTAGAGCCATGTTTACATCACCAAGTGGCTAATCATGATGCAGGCAGAGTCTATGGTCCATGTTCTCTTGTCTAGAGGATATTACACACAGCAGTTGATGCCTGTTGGAGTGTCAAAGTGGCTTAATACATTAAGACATTCCCTTTCAGATTGCATGCATTATGTTGGTTTGATTCTTCCCATTAGTTGTGTATCAGGCATAATTGTTAATGTTGGAAGGGTGTGGTGGGGGTGCTGCTGTAGCACACTGGACTGATAAGAATAAGTACCTGATTTTGAAGCCAATGACTCTGGACATTTTGGAAGTGTATGCCTTAAGGTATTGCCTTATGGATTGAATATGCTGATGGATATGGGCTTTATTTCCAGCCTCGGTTGCATATCATGCCATCAGTTATAATTTAGGGTGGGTATTTGTTTTAGTTTCAAGTACAGTACCTGAAATGGTATAAGGGAAAATATGTATGAGCTGCATTTTTATTTTTTTATTTTTTTTTTTTTTACAGGTCGTGGGGTTTGGCTACAGCTAGCCGGATTTGGTTTTAATGGTCTGAATGCATCTTCAGTTGGCATTCAGAAATCTTAGAATTAGAACACTCAATTATCTTTAAGGGGTCATTTGCATATATATCCACTTTGTAGACTCTGGTTTATCTATTGCTTTGGGATTGTACAAGTAGCTCAATATGTTAAGGAGTTGTCTTTTAGACTGCATGTGCTGAGATATGTGGGCTTATTTCTCACCATTGGTTGTGTATTGTACCATCATTGGTAATTTGGATTGTTTGTTGCAGTTTTGAGGGCAGCATCTATAATGTTATAAGAAGAAAAAATACATATAAGTTGCATTTTTTAGCCCTCTGGTTAGTGTCATACAGGGTCATAATGGTTGATCTGTAGTTTACCATTCCAAACTATGAATGACCAACACTCTTTGAACTCCATCACCTAAATAAAACAAATGGTAAAGCAAATACCCGTTTTGGAGATCTAAACCTACACTATCACATCAACAATACTTGATGGAGTGACAGATTCCTAATCCAATGTATCCTCCATTTCTGGAAAAGACTTCCCTTACCTATCAAGCAGAATACTTCCTTGAAACTTTTAAAACCAGTCTGGATGACTGGATGGGTAATCACTAATTTCCGCCTGGGATATGTGGAGAAAGTCTGCATAATGGGAGGACACTGATAGGCTTTTCCCAGTATTAGGTGATGCGGCCGAGTTTCTTAGTTATCTTCTTTGGCTAAAAAATTAGTAAGAACCTATGATCCTAAAGTCATTGGTCCACACAACTAATCCCCTGATAGGGGTCACCTACAGGCTATGCTTCTGCCAATGATTCCATATACTTTGGGTGACCTTTGGTGGCAGCCCTCTCAAATACATCCGGGAAGGCTGGGTTTGAACCCATCACTCTCCATCCTTGAGAAAAAATAGCTAGCATGTTTTGTGGATCATACAAATAAAGACCATTGTTCAGGACCAGTCCATGGACCTTGTATTTGTGAGCAGAAGATCTTAATCCTCATGTGTCCATGTCTCACATGCACCCACACACATCCACACACCAACAACTATTCAGTTCACAGTTCCACTCTCAAATTTTCCATAATATTTATCTGTTGTAATCCACATTCTGAATATACAGATTAATGCTCATTAAAAGAACTGTGTTTGTATACAATTGGCAACACTATAGATTCCTTGAGAGAGAGACTGGAACAGGCAGCCACTATTCTGTCTTAGTGGAACTTGTGTCCTGGAAGAGTTTTGTTAACAAGCAACATATACTTATGTGATTACAGCACAGAATAGGGTTTGTTGAAACAATTTCCTTGCCATCACTTAGTGAATGAGACAAACTACTAAGTTTTATGAAGAAGGGCCATCTGAGCCTTGCTGCAGTCTACTGAAGACAGCCTCCCCGTGAATAGATTCATGCAGAAAATTCACTATGATGAGGTTATTGTAGAACACTGACTGTATGTAGCCAAGAAAATAAATGCTGAAAATGAGGCAATGCTTAAAAAAAATTGTATAAAATAACTTTTTTTTTCTGTTTAAATGTAAAGTATCATTTTTACAATGGCACCTATTTAAACCACAAAGTAAGGCAGATATTTTATTATTACTAGTGTTAGAGCCAGATATTGTGGACATTGTTTTTGCTTCATGCTGTATGTATTGTTTTTCTTTCTATCATCTCCAGTTTGAATCACATTACCAACCATCCGTACCCATATTTTTCAAGTGCCTACCTGTCCACTCTTCCCCCCGATGTCTAAAACTGTAAACTATTTGTAACTAGCCTGAATTTAGTTTAGGTTGGAGCCTTTATTAAATGACATGGGGCCTCCTGGGAATGTACGAACAGGATCTCATCAAATATCCCCTAGATATTTCTCTACCATTTTTGTCTGTTTTTCAGAAAAGGGCTAGGAAAGAAGCAAACTGCTGCATCTGGGAGATTATTCTCTCCATGATTCTGTAGCAGGCGATAGGGTTACCACCTGTCCCACTTTGCGAGGGACAGTCCCTCTTTGGGCAGTTATGTCCTGACAAAAAATTGTAAAAATGGCAAATGTCCTGAGATTTTAGGACACAATTATTTCCTATATTTTATGTAATAGTTGCATAAAACAGTTATTCTGTATCTAAAATACCTAAATGTTATAAGAAACAGAATAAGCAACTAAAATGCTACAAGAATAAGCTTTTATTTAGGCAAAAAGTTAAGTTCTAACATTTGTACTGTCGGCCTGTAAAATCTGATGTTTGTACCAAAAATGTCCCACTTTGGCCATTTGAAAAGGTGGTAACCCTAGCAGGCGATACAACACAACAACTGCTAGTTTTTATGCTTTTTATTTCTTTTTTAATCATGAATGCCAGAGTAGAACTTTGATGCATTATTTCTCCTTTAGCAGATTGTTTTCTAGATATATTTGTCTATACCAACACCTGTCTGCTTTCTTCAGAGAGAACTTAGCAATCTGAACAGATCTGGCAGTGCATAGCACTTTGACAGTTCTGGGATTTTGCCTTGTGATCTTCATTCTTTTTAGCTGTTTTGCCTTCTTTCTGTTGATAGCAATCTCAAGGAGAGCTTTCAAGGAATTTTGTTTTAACAAAGAGGTGGTGAGTGCAGCTTAAAGCCAAGGGCACTATATATGAACCTGAAGCCCTCACAGGCATAGCTTTTGTACCTCTCAACTCTCCAGACTTTTGCAGAATATCCAGATTTTTGCCACATACTTCTGGTCTGTGCCTCATAAAATTTATGTTTCTTGACAACAAATCAAATGAGGATTGAAGTCACTGAATAATGAAAGACATTTAAGTTTCAGACTTCATGCTAATGGAAATGTATGCGAATACAACACCTGATATTCTAGCCACTTTCCACCATTATATGACCAATATTTAAAATATGACCATATCTTTGGACCTTTGTCCCCCATTATTTTAACTGTGTCCAGATTTTGTGTTCTAAGAGGATGAGAGGTCCTCGGCCACTACATATTCATTACGACATTGTTGAACAGTTATTTTGAATTATTATAATTGGTCATTATTGGTCATCTGGAGTTTTAGTTCACTGGGCCTTTCCACACAAAAACATTAGTCTTTGAAAATAATTAAAAATACTATGACAGTTAGCACAGAACTTTAAGGCTTTGAGGTAGTAACCAGCTGCGTTCTATTATCCAAATTTTCAGTGTCTCAGCTTCCATTTGTCTATATTGTCAATCTGAGCAAGTAATTTAACAAGCCATCTCTCTCTTAGGTCGGGTCTGAAAAGGTCCATGAGGTTCAGTGCTCTACCCTGGTTAACAAATATATATAAATAAATAGTAGCTGTGGAAAATGCAATGAAGTTTTATGCCCTAGTAAGTAGAAGCCCTGCATATTCAGACAGGATGGGACAGAACCTCTACTGCATTGCTGAAATGGTAAAAGTGTTTCAGATAAGATGACCATAGGACAGGATAATATGACCACACTTTAGGGGCAGCGGACAGCTTTGTCACAATACAGCAAGAGGTTCTCATTTTCGATTCTCAGCTGGGGTGCCTTCTATGCAGAGTCTGCATGTCCTGCGTGGGATCCTCCGTGTATTCTGATTTCCTCCCAAATTCCAGAGACATGCAGTAGGTGGATTGGACACTCTAAATTGTCCATAGGTCTGAGTATGTGTGCAGGTGTCTGGTATGGAAAAACAACTTTGGCAGGGCAGTGTGAACCTTCGCAATCTAGATGATTGTCACTGTTGAAGTGACACTGTGACTCCATTAACAAAATTGGGAAAAAAGGTTTGTGGATGGATGAATAGAAGGTGTTTCACTCAGTGAAGTTAAGGAAAGGAAGGCAGAAATATAACTGGGGCTAGATTTATCCTTACTATGAAGTATACACATTAAAAGGCAGACATGAGGTTGAAACCTAACTTAATCATGTGGAGTCCCAGTTGTGTGGGTAGAAAGTCCCTAGAGATAATTAATTGTGACTGTAGGAGGTAAGGAGGGAGAACCAAGTAACTTGGGGGGGGTGCAGTGATTACAAAGTGTAGTGAAGAAGGACTTGACCTAAGTCAAGTGGAGATGTGCTAAGAAGAAGTCCATGCAGCAGTCTGTGTGTAAGGGGGGGGGGGGGGTAAGGAGGTTTTATAAACCTATAATGGGCATACCTCCTAACAAGGAAACATCAAAAATCTGGACAAAGACCCATAAAAAGTAGGTACAACTTGGCAAAAATCAGGAAGTGGATTAACATGAAATTTTTATACACAATCATATAACCCCACCCACTCCGATGGATGCCAACATGAAGTCTGAAGTCACTAAATGATAAATAATGGCAGACATTTGAATTTCAGACTTCATATTCCACAGAAAATACACCATAATGCAAAACCTATCATTCTACCAACTATCTGAACTTACAAGAGCAATATTTAAAATATGTCCCTATTTTTGGGCCTTTATCCCACCATTATTTTTAGCTTTGGCCAGATTTCTTGCTCTGAGAGATTGAGAAGTATGGCTGTACTCCATATAAATGCACACATATCTGACTAATTACTAATATGCTTTATCATTAATGAAGTGGACTAAAGTATAAATTACCTGTCTCAAGCAAGTTCTACTGAGTTTTTTCAGCCTGTCAGTAGACTGGCAACTTTATGTGCTTTTCCATTATACCAACTCATTGTAACAAGCATCATGTAAAACAGTCGTTCCAGGTCTATATTATAGCAACGAATGATCAGATGATCGAAAGTTGTTATATCGACCCCTAAATCTTGAAAACTCAAAACAGTAAACAACCAGAACAGCGATTTTTTTCCCAGGGGGGAAAAATCGCTGTTCCCCCAAAAAAAACACTAAATAAAGTGGGGGGCTTTGCCCCCCACATCCCCCTTGTCACACCCCGCCTACTTAAATATACCAACTACAAGGTCGCACTACAGTGGAGGAAATGGCACAACCCTGGCAATTTCTTTCCCTGGGAAAAAATTTGCTGTTCCAGCCATTCACTATTTTACTGGTTCGACACTTAGTGTTCGACCTAACAGCGTTTGATCATCTGATCATTCGCTGAACTAAAGTAGACCCGCCGTTCCACACAACATCACTTATACTAGTAACACTGTTATTTTTATTAAACAGAACTCCAGACTATAAAATGCAAATTTTGCAGCAATGCATTTAAGGAACCGCAACTCGATAGTTTATTCCGCCACTGTTTGGGTTGATTTAGTAAATAAACAGTTATAAAAACTTATACAACCCGCTTTTTGCACAATGATGAACAAGTCAACATACGTACTCCAAATTCAGAATCAAAACTTACATTAAAAGCAGGAGGTGACCCATCACCAGGCTGGTAAATTTCTCTGATTAGTTCAATTTTTTTTTCACAAAACATATTCCAGTTTTGGATGACTATATCTTATTTTTCCAAGTACCACTTCTGTTTCATCCAGATTTAAATATACTTAAAAGTTATATTGCACTATTATACATAGCCAGAAAAACTCTAAGTACTTTCAGACATTCCTACACCACACTTAATACTGTACTACCAGTAAGTGGAGAGTAAGTGTGACTTAACTATGGCAGACACAGAGGTCCAAACACATTCCGCGACTCAAGCCAGCACACACACTAACACACATGCATAACGTACCTGTAGGTGTTTTTAGCACTCGTAGTATCCAGATACTGAGAATGTGTGATATATTCTGAAACAGTACAGGGTGTATAAACAGTAATTAGAATAAGAAGAACCGGTTCAGCATTTTGGTTACAGAATGCCATTCAATGAATTTGTTTTTATCATATCAGCTAAACAGTTTAAAGCATAGCGGTCACAGTGCAGACTGAAAGAAATTTGTCAAGATGCAAACACCCACACAGTGTGTTATATATCTTATAAACAGAGATATTTATTCATGTAAAGATGCACTCAAGTGGAGTAATATGTCCATTTTGTATAGTAATATGTCCATTTTGTATAGTAATATGTCCATTTTGTATAGTAATATGTCCATTTTGTATTTTTAATCAAAGAACACAGGAATCTTCCAGGCTTGGCCGCGTCCCATTACAGCCACTTGACAGTACCCAATGAAAACAAATCTAAATCGATGTTGTCAGTACCCTAGAGAAAAAGTCGGTGAAATTGTTGTTGAAGTGCTATACTTAAAAGCAGTTAACCATTTGAAAAAGGCATCTAGAGCAGGACCCAGTTATTTCATTATAATTAAAAATGACCATTGGAAGTCACCGTTACTATTCCTAATCACAATTAATCACTAAGCATACTCCTCTTTCTTCACAACCTAAGAATGTGCTTCTCATTTACATCACCACAACAAATAACAGAACTTGAGCATTTCTATCCTTTTACCTATGTGTGCCAATCTACACCAGAATACCACATTCAGTGCAAATTAAACAAAAGTCACAATACTGCCTCTGCCACTACTAAACTACTAAACACATTCTCATTAAGATGTAAATCAACACAAGAAAGTAATATATAAAAAGGTAATTACACATTAAAAACAGTACTCAGTTAAAATAACACTGCACAGTTGTGACCCTCAGACAGTAGCTTAATCGCCTAACTTATTTTTTTCCCTCAAGAAGAGCATTCTTCCAACATCAAGGAGCTACGGGGGCATCCAAGACTAACCAGCTTCCAGTACCATTGCACTCAAAATACCATATAAGGTGCATGCTGCTACTACCATCAGTTCTCAAAATACTTACAAGTCACTGTGTGACCTTTCCTCCTCCTTATATTGATTTGCTACTTCAAGTTAATACAACAGCAGCCTTAAATCATAGACTTCCTTACCTTACGACCTTCGTAATGCCAGCCTGCTCCATACTGACTTCTGAATCCCTACCGCTACTTAATCACTAAATGTATTCAGCATATGGTTATCACTTACCATTTTTATTACCAGCTGTTCAATCAACTTCACAGCAAATACCACTTCAAGTAAGTGCCCACTTTGTTATTATACCTGAACGTTTTTGTGCATTTGCCCTGCTGGTGGAATTCGTAGTTCACTCCTCTTGTTTCCTACAGAATGTAGGAAAGAAGTCATGGGCAGTGAGCGTGGAAGGTTGCATTTTTTGCCTCTACATTACAGGAGTTGTAGTCTTAAATCAATTTCTCATTTATGTCAGCACTTCTTTATTATTACTATGTTTCCCAGTCAGCACCTCAAGAAGGATGACTGGAGAAAGGGGTGTTCTTTTAATACAAACGGCAGTAAGTTTTTGATAGATTGAGAGGTTTTTCCAAAGGCAGTGATGGTAAGATAAATTAAAAACTAATGAAAAGCAATTAAAATCTTAAATTCATGTTGGACAAGTTTCAGAATTGCTGGCTTTTGTGTTGATTCTGGAAAGCGCTAAGGATCATGATTTGCTCAAGTTAATTTTAGTACTGTGATTTGTGCTGGGCAACAGTTAGCACACCTTTGGCTCTGATATATGTTGTCTGTTGACATGTATTAACATTTTCAGAATTTAGTTGTTTCGATTGTTGTATCTTGATTTGAGTCTCAGTAAGACAAGCTTGTAGTAACTAGCTGTGAAAGTGTGCTACTTGAACAGTTTGCCAAAAGAAGCAAAATATTTTCGTGGAAGGTTAACAGGGCAGGCACTTTGACTTCAGCAGTCTATTAGTGATGTGTGGCTGCTTGGATATTCCATGATGGCAGATCCTGGTTTGTAGAACATGGCGAGAATTTCTGATCGTTCTTTCATTTTCCTTTTTTAAACCGTCTGTCTGTGTTGGGGCATATCTCATCTTTCTCTTTCTCCCAGTCCTTCCCCAGTCTCCGAGTCCAACAGGCAGCCAGTCAGGTACTACCTCACGAAGCTGATGTCATCACGCATACCCCTGCATATTGATGACATAGCGGGATACACTGGTAATTTGTGATGATGTTATCCAGAACTTAAAATTGTAAATAAAAATAAAAAAAAGATGGGAATTGAAGGGGCCACTCGGAAATCCGTGACACACCATTATTTTGTCCTCAAAATCAGTAAATACAGAAGAATTCAGTATGGCTGAGAGGTATGACAATGGGAATATAGAAGGGAAAAATTATATTAAATATATATTGCTTGTCTTCTATAAAGTAGCACCCACAAGAGTCAGCATAAATTGATATTTTTTTCTTTTTCAAAGGTATGTTGCTATATGTAAGTAAGCTGGGTTACAAATAGCGCTCTCTTTTTGTTCAATAATAGGTTATTTATTTCATGATTAAATATGTTGGTATTCGTTACTAGTTTAGCTAAGGTTGTATTTAGTGGTCTGAAACTAGATACCTTTGTTTGAGATTTTCTCATGCACCCTTGGGGACTACACTTTTGTATATAATAAGTTGTAGTAGTTACTGTGAACCCTTTTGTAAAACTTCACGAAGATTTAAGATTTATTCAAATGAAATGGAATGAAGAAAAACATAGCCATCTGAACAAAGGACTGCCTGTGTAGGTAGATGTCAGTTCTGAAATCTGTTCAGCAAATATCTGAGTGCTGTGTAATCTAACCAGACAGGAAGCATTGACAAACATATCCATATGTCACGTGATCTACTATCGTGGTGCTGCTAACAGGAAAGAGATAATGAAGTGACAAAGAACAGATAACACATCAACAGCTGTAATAAAATTATGCTTTTATTGTCAATTACTGTGCATGCAACCAGTGTATATGAACCTATTTTGCATACTGGCAAGGCTGAAATATTACAAATATTTGAAAATACATGATTGTTTGGCCATCCACATCCTTTTGTAAATGACAGATTTGTCACTTCTAATTATATGATGCTGTATCTTATTAAAACAATGTTATACCAATTCACTGCCTATTTTAAGTTTTCACACTTTTTAGACATTCTGTCTTCTTGAACACCCTCTCTTATGTAATGACCTAGAATTAATAAATAATTTCCAAGGTTACTTCTAAATTGCCTGTCTCTCCATATTTGAGACTTTGTTCTTGCACATCTGCTCCTCCAAAGCTTTTAACAACTTTGATTCTTGTTTTTCTTGAAGTACTTGAAATACTCTAGCATGTTCTTTCTATTTGCTTTCCTTTAGACTGTCTACCTTTGTCTCTTTATCTTCCTTTCTCAATTTAGATGTGGGGAAAGTGTAGTGAGTGTACTTCTGTGACATAGTGGTAGTGCACTGGACTTGTATGAACAAGTACATCAATGTGAAGTGTAATGCAGCCCCTGCACCACTCTACCTACATTCATAAGGACTGCCTATATTCTATATCTAGGGAGGTGGGCTCTCTAAGATTGCATCCCAGGTAGGACTTCATCAGCTGGGTAGGATAACATCTTTTTGCTTTCGACTAGTAAATATATCTTGTTGTGTGTATAACTGTCCTCATAGCTTTCTGATTGCTTCCTCATATTCCATGTTTTATTAATTTGTTTATTTGTTTGGCATTTGGTTACCAGGACAGTCAGTCTAGGCAAAATGCCCATTTTCAGTGGAAGTCTGGGGAGAAAAGTTGCATAGATTAGAAATTCTATATATACACTTACATAATGTTGTACGGTTCTAAAATGAGTATAAGTTTAAATTGTGCAACAAAAAATATGTTTGTTTTTCATGTTTTTAGTCCTTCTCAATTTCAGGCAAAAGAGGTGACTCCCGGAGGTCACAGACACTATTCATTGGAGATGGGAGATTTTACATGGTTATGTCACCTCATTTCCTGCCCTTCATACACAGAGTGCACATGTGATTTTTGCTCTCAGCAGTCACTCCTGCAGTGTGACTGTAAACAATGCCTCCCTTATGGGTGCATCAGCATTGATTGCTCACCCTGACCAACTTGTCCCAAGCTCTGGCCACTAACTGGACCCAGGTTATCTGGAACATGATCAGAGCTTTATCCATCTAGGCCAAAGAGACAGCTTTTCACACCACTTGTTTTCTTTTAGCTTACATTGTATCAGTGATCTCAGATTCCTTTATACTTTTATTGGCTTTTTAATGGCTTTTTCTCCCTCTGGGTACACTTTCTCTTGGATTTCTTAAATGTATAGCTTTGCAGTATTTTACCCTCAGTGTAACAGGTAGTTTTTGATAATTTTCTTCTATTTTCTTAGGTTTTTCTTTCCAAAATGCAGTACTCATTTGATACTTTTTTCTGTATCTTTATTTGGTTTTCACCATAGGATATCCTAAATGTAGCTCTCCAGCTTACTTTTTACTTCCACTGTCTGCGGAGGGGAACTAATTTCACCTAGTGGAAATGTTAAATACTACACTTTGCTGTTAATTTGTTCTCAGTAGCTCTTATTTGACACAATTCTTTATTCACACTGAGCTTTGAAGCTCTTTCAGACCCTGTCTTCTTTCAGCAGACTTGTTTCACTCCTTACCCACCCAGTGCAGAATACCTTTTATTGCTTTAGATAGATGTTTCCTTGTATGCTAAACACTGAGTGCAGTATTAGGTCTACTACTTTAGAAAAAAATAATTAATGCTGTAATATCCTAATGATCTTTCTGTAGTCCAGATTTTGAGTACTTTTATGGCAACATGCAAACTATATATAGGCAGTGCTCTTTGTACATTCTTAATAAATAGATGTGTATGAGCGGGCTTACCTGAGTAACAAATAATAATAATAATAGTAATAATGTAGAAAAAAATCTGTCATCTCATATGCACCTCCCTATTTTCTCTCAGTATCTCTCCTTAGATATTTGCTCCAAAGTGTACGTCTAACACGTTTTACCACCTCCTTCACAAAATCTTTTAATAGGTGTGGATGCTGTCTGCCTTCCATCTTCTCTTTCTCTTAGAACCTTTCCATTTTTAACTTCTTCTATAAAAGCTTACTTCAGTCCATCTAAATGTTTTCATGTTTCTGGATTTCTTCTGGTGAAAGCTTCTCTTTTTATGCAGGGATTATACAGTTCCAGAGAACATTAAATTATGTCACTATGTTTCCTCAATACCAAACTGATAAACGTTTCAAATAAATTACATGAACTTAGCAAAGTTTCAGCTGTGATTGAAAGGAATAAGATAGAAACATTTTTTTGCATGGGGACTCAAGATTCCTACACCCCTATGCCCCTTCTTTATTTATACTAGTTCCATATTTGCACAATTACAGAGAGACGATAGAACTGAGAACTTTGTATCACTTCTAACCCACAAATGGAATTGGTCTGTAATTTCCCAGGGTAATACTGAAACTAGTTTAATGTGATCGGTGCTCTATACTAGTTAAATTCAAATACATGAAAATATTAAGGAATAGTTTAAAACATATGTCTAGCCACGTAGCTCAAGGTATCGTTACAAGATTTAAACCAAATTGATGACGTAGCATAAAACAAGACCTCTGTCTTGACTTAAATAGCAGTATGCTATATGGAATGCATTGTGCAAACAACATGAAAAAGTGTAGATTTGTCAAAAAACATCAAACTGAATAAAGCAGAATGGAATAATTAAGATGCTGGCAAAACTATAGACAACAAATTGTTAGAGAATATCATAGATAATCATTTTCACTTTACTAATCACATTGATTATACAGACAGACATTTTGTTTCACTTATTTTATAAATCACAAACATAAACATGCACACACACAGTCTCACTGTAACGATTGCTATCTAAACCTTCTGAACAAATTATAAAACTCTAATGACTGGCATGCAAACCTGAAAAGAAAAAGGTTCAGGCAACACACACACACACACACACACACACACACACACACACACACAGAGTACCTCCTCTGCATCACTGAAAAGACCATCTGAATAAAATTCTCCTCAGCAACTTGATGATATAGCAGTATGGAAAAATTGCAGATACTTCTACAAGACAGTGTGCTTATAAACTCCCACACGGAAGTTAGTCCTACAAGACTTGCATGTTGGTGCACTTTTAAATTCCAGAATCATTGGCTACATTTTTGGAAGTTCATGAGCCACTCTGAACTCTCGCAATCAAATCAACTCACTCCGCTGAAGTCTAAATTCAGTCAAGGAAGTCAACAGCTCATACACAGAGCAGACTGGGTACTTGTAATTTTTTTTTTTTGTAATGGCCAAGCCGGACCCTTCAACCAGCGCCATGTCCTAGGCAGCTGCCTAGGTTGCCTTGTGCTGGATCCAGGTGTGTGTGTGTATGTGTGTGTGTGTGTGTGTGTGTGTGTGTGTGTGTGTGTGCGCGTGTGTGTGTGCGCGTGTGTGTGTGTGTGTGTGTGTGTGTGTGTGTGTGTGTGTGTGTGTGTGTGTGTGTGTGTGTGTGTGTGTGTGTGTGTTGTACTTGGTTCCTGCATCCCACAGTAGTTATGATAAAAGGAAGAAATTGGTTGTAGTAAACAAAAGCATTGTCATGTCAGCCATGTTCTTCATAGGAAGTTACTAGGCTATTAGCCCTGAGGCCCTTATAAGCTTAGCCAAGAGTTTAGTCCATGTTTAGACAGGTCAGCATCCAATGCCCCTGTCCAGCAGGGACACAGGTGGAATCCCAGAGATGTATTTTCTGTTTCCTATCCAGTTATCCTGGTTGCTCTTAAAAAGGGATAATGAGGTACTCTGCTTGATGCGGAGAGGGAGTCTATTCCACAGATGGGAGAGTCTCTGGGCAAAAATCTGTCCTGCCAACAAGTCCTATTGATATCACAGACCAGGTTGAGGCTGTATGTGTGGATTACTCGAGTGGAGCTTGACTTGCAGATATGCAGCAGTCCCATCCTGGCATGGTCCGAGATTGCCTTGTATGCCAGACAGAGGTCACCTCTGAGGAGTTTATATGAAACTGAGTAGAGGGGTAGTGCTTTTAGCCTATCTGTATATGGCAGATTTTTGAGGACCTGGATTCTCCTGGTGAGGAACCTCTATGGTCTCTCCAGCTGCTGCATGTACTTTGCGAAGTACATGCCGAATGGGGTGTTGTACTCAATAATGGGCCTTATAAGGGAAGAATAAAGGGATATTATGACCTCCTTGTCCCTGGATGAGATACCCTTGCTAGTTCTTTGTTTTGTTGTCTGCTTTTGACTGTTGACAGTTGTTGTTTGTCTTTCAGCTTTTCCCAGTAAGTGATTGCCACAGCGGAACTCCGGTCCACTAATGATTGGCAGCAGATTTTTACGAAACGCCGAGGTGCCAGCTCGATGCTCAACCTTCAATGAAGGCACACCCATTTACGCACGCATGTCTTTTGAATGCTACCCAACTGCGGGGAGGACATGCACACCCCACACAAAAGGCACTCCCAAGCCCAGCCGAGAATCGAACGGAAGAACCTCTTGCTGTGAGGTAACAACGCTACCGCCGTACCACCGCGGTATCAGTATGTTTATTATTTGTCTGTGAACAAACTGGACAGCATGAAGTCAATGAGTTTAATGTTTATATTATAACTGGGAATATATTTTTAATTTAGTTTGTTTTTTGCAGGTGCAGGGGTATGAAATGCATAATGTTAGGCCACAACAGTCTGTCTGGTGCTTAATGCAGATGGACAAGGCTGTGCACTGTTAAAGAGCTGCATCTTTAGTACAGGGCTTGGTTTCTTTATCCTTCATATCTTTACTGTGTGATTCTGATCAAGTCACTTCACCAGCAGGTGGGTTGTCTCTGAAAAGGGCCACTTGCATCCAGTAGGTTGTCCGAAGCTGTTAGCAAATGTGTTGCACATTTGCCTTTTGAGTTCCTGCTCCCTTCAAATATCCTATAATTATGCTGATGGACTATGAATTCTAGCATGTGTCTTGCACTTTATGGGTTGCCAGATGCTTTTCTGGTAAATGTGAGTTTCAGGGGAAGAGAAGTTTATTGTTGCTCACGCTAAACTGTTTTGTTTAGCAAATGGCTGTAAGTATTTTCATTATAGAATCTGAAATAACAGTTTTAAATTAAATCCAAACCTCAGTGGTCATTGTAAAAGTCAGGTTTTGAACAGTGCTTTATGGTAACTGAGAAGAGACAGAGAAATAATGGGGGGGCTGATCCATTACTCTGTCTAGGGCTCTTTTTGACTATGATCTAGCTTTGAGTATGCCATGTTCCCTTTATGTTGTCCCCAGTACATCTATTTATTTATGCAGCATGGCACATTTTCTTTATCTTGTTCCCAGTACATCTATTTATTTATACAATATGGCACATGTTGTTTATCTTGTCCCCAGTACATCTATTTATTTATACAGCATGACACATTTTGTTTATCTTGTCCCCGGTACATCTATTTATTTATACAGTATAGCACATTGTCTTTATCTTGTCCCCAGTACATCTATTCATTTATACAGTATAGCACATTTTGTTTATCTTGTCCCCAGTACATCTATTTATTTATACAGTATGGCACATTTTCTTTATCTTGTCCCCAGTACATCTATTTATTTATACAGCATGACACATTTTGTTTATCTTGTCCCCGGTACATCTATTTATTTATACAGTATGGCACATTTTCTTTATCTTGTCCCCAGTACATTTATTCATTTATACAGTATGGCACATTCTCTTTATCTTGACCCCAGTGTATCTGTCCAGTTATACAGTAAGATAATTTCTATTTGTCCATAAACTGTGGTAGAGAGTACATTTCATAGTGAAATAGGATTTAATTTTGTTGATAGTACTCCATGATTCCCGGGTCTTCTATGGAAGACCAACAGAGCTTCTCCCTTTGGCTCTGTGCTTGCAGTATATGCAGTGGCAGATTATAACAGGAGTGAAATTATTGGCCACCCAGGGCTCACAGCTTCAGGGGGCAGATGGCCTCCCAAGAAAACAGTTTAATTTTTAACTCTTTTCATTTTTTCTGTGTATAGTATACCCTGAGGAATAAAATCTCTCACGAGCACACTTTCCCACTCTCTCTCTCTTCTACAGACCAATGTACAGGAACTAGCATGTAACAGGTGCAGTACATGAAATAGCATGTAACAAGTGCAGTACAGTAAGTAGCATGTAACAAGTGCAGTACAGGAAGTCACATGTAACAAGTGCAGTACAGGAAATAGTACAACAGGCATGGCAACCCGCTGCTGCAATTGTTAGCTTGGAATCATTGGAATCAGAGTTGTTTTGATTTGACGCATAACATCTTTGATTTACCTCTCACCTTGTACAAAGTAAATGTGACTATTATGGTGTGCACTTGTACTAAAAAGTGTCATCTGCTGCTATCACTGGAATTTGGGTTTTGATTGGCAGCAGAGGCTTCTTTGAATTCCCTCTGTAGAAGTGTAACTATTGCTGCAGAAGGAGGTAGAGCTGTGTGTGTGTGTGTGTGTGTGTGTGTGTGTGTGTGTGTGTGTGTGTGTGTGTGTGTGTGTGTGTGTGTGTGTTCCTATGGTAAAGTTAGTCAATAGTGCTAGGTTTAGTTAACTGACTTGCTCCGAGTCACACAGTAGGCAAACAGAGTTAAGGGGCAAATGGAGTTCGAAATGAAAAATGATCAAAACCTGCATCCTTGAAGACAGGAAGCAGCTTATTAACAGCTCAGAGCCTTAATTCTTTGCACTAACTGCCAGACTTTCACACACTTACATACATAAATACATACAGATATTTCAAGTACGGGCATTAATGCCCTACTAGTCTACGAATATACCAAAACCATAATAAGTGTCCAGGCTGTTCTTAAAAACATCTAAACTAGTGCTTGCTTTAACGTAATTTGGTAGTCTGTTCCATGCTTCAGCTGCTGTCTCAAAGAACCAGTTAGTACACTTCTCATTCCTATAGAATCTTCTACATAGGTTATCTGATGATTCTCTAGTACTTTTTGATAACCCCAAACGTTCCCAGAGGTAGTTGTCTCTAAATGCCCTATATACCTGAATAAGATCTCCTGTTAAATATCTATATGAGACACTGTACAAGTTCAGATATTTTAGTCTGTCATAATAACTTACATTTTCACACCCATGGATGCCCTTGCTATATTTCTGCTGTACTCTTTCTTATGCTTATTTCTAAAAAGGTTTCCATATTGTTTTGCCATACTCAAGTTTGGGTCTAATGTAATTAACAAACAATGACTTCATCATTTCTGATTTCCCAGACTGTAGAAATCTTTTTATACAAACTATAGTTCTATAACTATCATTAACCAATTGGTTGATATGATTAGAAAAACTCAAAGCTAGATTTATCCGTATACCCAGGTCCTTAAATGAATCTTCAGTTTCAATCACTGTGTGCTCTATTGAATATTCACCTGTCAAGTTATGTCCCAAATCTCATATGCTTAATTTTTGATGTATTTATGATGTATTTATCAGCATATTATTCTCCTGTGCCCAAATGGACAATTTAGTCAAGTTCTTTTGGAGGCTTGCCCTATCTATAACACATGTAATCAGTCTACCCAATTTTTAATCATCTGCATACAGACTGTAGAACACCACAGCCAAAAAAAAGATAGGTCTGAAAGATATAATCTAAACAAGTATGGGCCTAGGAGAGAGCCCTGTGGGACACCCTGAGTGTAAACAAGGATTTCACCTGTCCAATTGCTGTCTGATACTTGTCATGTTCTAATTGTAAGGCATGCAGCTATCTATCTTTTCAAGAGTACATCAATACTTTGTTGTTCTAATTTATTTATCAGTGTTTTGTGTATGACCCTTTCAAATGCTGAAGTTAAATCTATATAAATTTACATCACGGCACCATTTTTCATTCATAGTTATTATTATATTGTTATATAACATCATGTTACAGGTGGTAATAGATCTATTTTCAACATATGCATGCTGATATAGGATTTCACATAGACTAAAGGGTCTGTATTAGTCTGGGTTTGTCCTACTCCCCTTTTCCTTAAAGACAGGTTTACTAAATGCATGTCTCCGGTCATTATTACTAATTCCATCTCCTCACTGTGCTTTCCTTGGATCCAGTTTGCATAGTTCCTTTTCAATATAATTTAATTTGATTTCAGTATCTCAGGTTACTTGAATGCTGCTAGGACAACTTATTACCTTCTTTCTGCAGCCAAACTGTTTTGCATAAGATTTTGTAAATATATCTATAATCTGTTGTGTCTGAGAATAAATTTTTGAATACGCACACAGTTTATCAATTTGCATGTCTTTACCCCTTCCATGTCTTATGTGTCTATAAAATGGTTTCCTAATAAATCACTGAAGATTAAATGTCACTGACGTTTGCAGTCAGCCAATAATGGCAGTATGAAAAACTGAAAAGCTACCAGCCTAGCTAGGTAGAATTTTATAGATAATTCTATCATTTCTAAATATTAATGTAATCCACAGGATGTTTCACAAATGTAAAGAAAGCTGTGCATGTTCTGAGCTTCAAAAATGTAACCACAGTGCACCCTGCTGGAAGAAAGTTGATAAAGTAAAGTATTTTATGACTGTTTGATCTCAAAACTCAGAGACAGGATGTCTGGACTAAGGAATTTCTTCTATTGTTTTGAGACCAGAGTTAACTGCTAGATTTTACATGTATAATGTCTTATTGCTGTAGTTTCCTGGCCAGGTGCAACATTACCAAGAGAAATGTAACTTTTAAGTTTCTGTTAGCCTGGGAACCAGAGAAGTGTTAAGAATGATGTAATCTGAAATGAGTCAGCAGTGATGTAATCTGAAATGAGTCAGCAGTGATGTATTATCAAGTTAAGAGATCTCAGAGAGAAAGAGATATCATTTTGCATTTGTCTTCAGAACTGACATCATCACCAGCACTCTGCCTTTGCTCTGTATGTATGTAAGTTATTTAGAACATTGTTCCTCTTAGAAATAGATAGAAAATAGTAAGATTAGATTAGCTGTTTTCTATATTTATGTCAAACTATCCTACAGTATTGTTTTAAAGTTCCTGTGTCTGAATTGTTGACTATCACTGTATTGAATTGAGGAGATTTGTCTTGTGTTTTTAATATTTATTATTAAATATTTTTAAACCTTTCAACTGTGGCTGTTTTGTGTAGAGATAATTTAAGCTCTAGAGTACTTGCATATATTTAGTAATACTGTACTAAGCCACTTCAATAGCATAAAAAGTTCTGGTCACACTTACTAACTGGATAACAGTATTATTAAACAGCGAAATTGGTCACCCTTTGGAAGGGCCTTATAGTAGCTGATAAGTAGGGGTTCTGGTGGCAGTGGATTACTACCTTATAGCCTGGGCAGAAGGGGGATACCCAGTGAACCTGTGCCAGTCTTCCCCAAGAGTGTCTGTGTGTTTGTATATAAATCATATCTCAAAGTGTGTGTGTGTGTGTGTGTGTGTGTGTGTGTGTGTGTGTGTGCGCGCGCATGTCAGCTACTTGGGCAGGGACATGAAGCACTGGTTAGACAGAGGGAGTGCTGGGAGGACTTGGCTTGGAACCCTGGCTAAGGATTCCACTCTATAGCTATGCTAGTGGGGAGTCTTATTGGGCATCTGGAGAGAAAGGGAGAAACCAGCCACAGACTGACTGTGATCTCTGTGTGCTCTTAAGGGAAATTGTACTTTACTGCGTGTGTACTTGTTATCCTTCCCAATGTGCATACCCCTCACTGGTGCTAATGGTGAGGATTGAGGCTCCTTGATTACTGGGCCAGTGCACAGGCATCACAAGCAGCCATTAGAGTTTTGTGCAACATCCACGCATTGCTTCCTGTAGTCAAACATATGGGGTTTTAGCCCTTTCACCTCTACTTGCCTAATGTTTGACTTTGAGTAAGCTGTAATCAATGGTCACATCTATGTTTGTCTGTATAAATACGTAATTCCTGCATCCCACTTTTTACTTTAATCTGGTAGTTGGCACAGAGGGTTAAAGGTACAAGCTGTATTTCCTGTTGTACAGGGTGGGATTCCCCTCATTGCTCATTTGCCTGCTGTGTGACCTTGAGCAAGTCAGTTAACCAACCAGTGCTTGGGCTTGGCTCCTCAGTGGTCTACTTGACTCCAAGCCTAGTAACTGCCTATGAACCAGTGTTGTTACGATGTAAAGGAAAGAAATTTTAATGAACAGAAGCAACATCGTATGACCTATGCTCTTTGGGTGTTATCCTTGGATTCCATGTTTTATAGATAGTATGTTTAGTATTTAGTTGTGAATAACCTGGACAGCACAAAGTCTATGAGTTTAAAGTTCATTTTAGCTATTAATACATTTTCAATTTAACTTGGTTTCTGCAGGCACACAGGTGTGAAATGTATTATGTTTGGGCTGCAAAAAATTGTTTAGCACTTAGTAGAGATTAGTTAGGCTAGGAGTTGTTAACTCATTAACACTTGTGTGGTGTTGAATGTCACACCTCTGGCAGCTTACACGCATCCTTGCATCCCAGAACATTTTCTAAAAATCAAGGAAAAAAGCATAATATAAACAAAATGTAAATATTTTGTGAATAATAAAACCTATTAAAATTATACCAATAATCAGTATAATTAGTAAAAACTATTCTTTACAGTAATAATAATCAGTGCATTCATAGTCTTTCCATAGATACTATAATATGTTATAATGCACGCGCACGCACACACACACACACACACACACACACACACACACACACACACACACACACACTTACAATTTTTGCTAAACTTTCGCAAACAAAATAATCATATCTTGGAAATTGTACAACCCAGACATATTTTGTTAGAATACATTTGTTAACTATATATATGCTTGATGGCAAGATATTCTTTTCTAAGTGCATGTTTATTGAGATATATATAAAAAATATGAAAAATATATTTTCTTAATTACCTTGCATAGGGTCCCGTTTGACCACAGTCCAGCTGTTGGCTCTGTAAGCATATGCTGTAACAATATGGCATTATCAACCATTTAGGTAGAGCAGACATGTACTGAGTTATGTCAGACGAACTAACTATTCTTTGACAGGGAAGATATGGAGAGATAAAAAATGAGATGCAGATGTTCTACAAGCATGTAAACACCCACCCCAAGAAAAACAGTATGTTGTATGGAGTAATAATTTTGATTTTTGTATGATTTGTGTTTCTTGAACAAAGGTTGCTGCGGCATCTATATTGTCTTTGCTTTATTCATTGCACTAAAGATTTAATTAATTCATTAATAGGCCTGCATTGCATAATAAAGTCTAAACATATTGCATTTTATTAATATATTTTTCAGTATGTTCTTTACAGATCAAACATGCGAAGGGGCTGACATTTGTCAGGTTATACAGTCTGAATTATTTGGAGTGATAGATCTTCAGCTTGCATTATGCACTCTTTGCTGCACATTACTGTGATATAGTCTTCTCTACATGATTGAATTGTAAAGAATTTCTGCATTTAATTAAAACCTGCTTTGAGGTCTGATTAATATCCTACTGAACTGCCACAAATAATTGACACCCCCTTACTAGTAACTAAGGAACTTCAGTCCTCACCACTGACTCCAATGTGAGATCTTCATTTAAACAGGAGTAATATTTCACAATTTCTCCTAAGAGCGCAGCAGGAGCACATGGTATAACCTGAGACTGGGCCATATGCTTCTGTTCACCCCAAATATAATTCCCCAATACATACTCCAGACCGGTGTGTCCTAGTTTAAGATCTCTGATACACTCACACATAAATAAATTAATTCTTACACATCCAAACATTTCTGGGAAATCCTGACACAGATTTTCAGCTGTGTCCGTTCCCAGAATAATACGGTAAAACGCTGCCACCAATCAGAGCATCTACATGTCCTTTCAAAGTGGTGATCAGTTATTAAAATTAGATATCAAAACAAATGGTTGCATATGACCTAAGTACAAAACACACAGTGTCAGCAGTCAGGAAATCTCAAAAAGGTTTTTTTGTATAGTCAAACACAAATAGCAACCAAAGAATTCAGCAATAAAATTCACTTTAATAGTAAAACTGGAAAACCACCGGATTGAGCATTTTCATCCCCTGACCGGGGCTTTCATCAGAATCAACACTCATTTCATTTGAACCTATTTAAACACACATAAAATGATGGCACAAATTAATTAATAATAAATAACAAGTAAAAACATTTATGCCAATATACTCGTGTAAAATCACATATAAAAAGTGTTAAAACTGAAAAGTTTTTTATCTTATTAATTTTATCAGCATATCTATGACTTTGTCAGTCATTGAATTAATTTAATGAAATGTGGCTTTGTGAACCAAGATGGGTTTAAGGGAAATTGTTTCATTTAACAGGCTTGTAAATTTACCTGCCATTTTGTCTCTCTTGCTTCTATGTAACTTCTATAGTCACCTCCTCCAGGGCTGGGCAATACTTTTTCTAAAATAGCAAATGTAAAACCATTAAAATTGGTGCATCCTTCTGAATGTTTAAAAAGTGCATTAGTGGTGGTGTATGTGGATATTTGATAAATGTGTTCGTAAATCCTTTCCCTCAAGCATCTCTCGGTCTTTCCAACGTAGAACGCAGGACAGGATTTACACATTGTCAAATACACAACCCCTTTTGTCTGGCAATTTCCTTTGCCAAACCAAACTTTGAACTTTAAAGTGTTATGTAGTGTTATATTAACCTTATCACAAATGTAGTTGGATTGGGAACATGTCCCACACCTTGTGGTATGTTGTTTAAGGTTACCATAACATATAGACTTTCCCTCAAACAGTTTTTTTGAAGTTTATACCTATTTTAAAAACAAATAAGGGCTTAGGTCCTGCAATGGACCACAGGGATGGATTACTTTTCAAAATGGCCCAATTCTTTTCTACTCTATTAATAACTTAATTTGCCCTAGTCCAATATAGAACAACCATGGCCTTTCATAACTATCATTTTCTGCATTCTCTCCTACTGTAACTGTATTGTGAGATGTAAAAGGAATCCCTAGGAGGGGTTTATATCTCTTTCCCCACTCTTTAAGAACGTATTCCAGGTTTTCCTTAACTAAATTATTTGGGTAACTCCTTTCTAAAAAACATATTGGCTACCTTGTTTAATTCTCCTTTCACATCTTTTTCCTGTGAAGTCATTCTAGCTACGTGGATGAATTGTCCTTTGATGATGCTTTTCTTTTAGTGTTGTGGATGGTTACTAGTATATTCGAGGTAGGAGTTACTAAAAGTGGGTTTCCTATGAATTTTTGAAGTAAACCTTGTTTTTCCTTTTTCTATGCATGTATCCAAGTAATTAATACTTTGGTTACTACTGGTGTGGGTAAATCTCAGGAAACTAGATGTTTGATTTAAATAATAAACAAATTCTTTGACCCTAGTAGCTGTGCTGGACCAAAGCACAAAGATATCGTCCAAAAAACGGGCGTAGTGTTCTATATCTTTATTAAACTCACTCTTAAATACCTTATTGTTCTCCCATTCCAGCAAAACTAAATTAGCATATATAGGGGTGCATAATGCACCCATAGCAACTCCTCTTCTTTGTTTAAAGTATTCACCCTCGAACATAATAAAATTATAATCAAGGACAATTCCCATAAAGTCAAGGATTAGTTCTATCCTATCATTGTCAAAAGATGTATTTCTTCTAATACTGTTTTCAAACATCCCCATGCCTTCCTCCCTGGGAATAGATGTGAACAAGTTGGCAACATCTATGGTCAAAAATATAATCGTGTCATCCCATAGATTACTAGAAATTCTACTTAGGAAATCTCAAAAATCCTTCAGTAAATGTTGAGCATTGTTCACAACTTGCTTCAACAATTTGTCAATAACAACACCAAAAGGGTATGTTTTCAAATCTCTCCCTGAAACAATTGGTCTAAAACTAAGGTTTTCTATACCCTTGTGGGTTTTGGGATCCCAAAGATAGTTGCCACAGTCGGAGCTTTAACTTTTAAAAAACTGTAAGTGCTGGGCACAGTGCCTCTAAAAAGTGGTCTATGCGACTATACCCAATGTTCACTTCATTAAGAAATGCAGGGACATAAGTAGTGGTGTCATTCAACAATTCAAAAATTTCCTCTAAATATTGCATTTTGTTGAAAATTACCATATCACCTCCCTTATCGGGATGCATAATTCTAATTGCATCATCATTAACTATCTAATCCAAAATTTCCTTTTCTTTATTTCCCAAATTGTCTAACCTGTATGTCTTGTGTTCATTTGCTTTCAAAGCATAAATTTCCTCCATAACTTCTTTTTCCAACACATGA
Source organism: Protopterus annectens (assembly GCF_019279795.1). Classification (NCBI taxonomy): domain Eukaryota; kingdom Metazoa; phylum Chordata; order Ceratodontiformes; family Protopteridae; genus Protopterus; species Protopterus annectens. The sequence goes on along the minus strand of NC_056747.1, from coordinate 535,006,356 downwards.
ATTGTTGGATCTAGTGGTGGATTGAAGGTGCTTTTATGACTAAATTCCTTCCTACTTGTTCTAATGTTACTTTCAGACATCAAAAATGCCAAATTTAACTTCCTTAAGAACATTTTAACTTCTAAAATAGTGTCCGAACATATTTTAGACCCTTCATGAACAGTGTAAAATGTTCTTTTGTAAGTTTAATATCTGCAAAGTTGTACACATGATAACCTTTATAAGAAAACAAAACGCCTTCCTGCTGTATCTCTTCCATAATGTTAGTATGTGAAGTTGGGTTAAAACCTTTTGTAATTTTTATTTTTCCACTCTCTTTGGGGATACTGTTGTCTCTGATTGTCTTCAAATGACATATGCATATGACCTAAAGCAGCCAGGCTTTCGGAGTGACCTGTAAATTATCAAAGCAGGTATAAACACTCTCAAATCACTAAAGAATACACTGATTGACCAGCCACAATGTAAGATAATAAAAATATTTAATAATAAGCAAAATGATTAAAAATGTCAATAAACAAACATAATTCAATCACCAGGAAAGTGAAATTACTACTGAAGGATAGAAATCTAACATTTAGAAAAACTCTGACTAATTAGCTGTAATTTCATATTTGACTAAAGAATACTGTCTCTAATCTAAACTACATATTACAACAGAGCAAAGGCAGGCTTACAGTTCTTGATGAGTCCTTCAGGGATCAACTATTCCACTGCTCAGTACAACTGTGAACTGTGAACACAACTCAACTATGAACACAAATATGACATGAACAACAACTACAACTAACTTCAACTGTCTTCAGCGAGCTCTTTTATAGACTAGGTTATCTGTCTCAACTGATCCAGATCTTATTTTCATTTCACTGTTTGAAAATCAACAGACAGCTGTTTACTAAAGTTACTTCCTGCCTTTCAGTCTCTAAAAGTAAACACAGAGCAACTGGAAAAATTCCAATGACATCATCTGTAGATCAGCTGACTCTGAGTCAACCTGCATTTAGAATCTCCTTCACAAACATGGGCAGTTAGAAATGTAAAAGAACACTGTTCAACTCTGTAAACATCCTGTACAAACAGAGCATTAATCAACTTGTAAGAACTTATTTACAATATTTTAGCTAGTCATACTGGCATATTATATGCAGGTTAGTCTGAAATTATGTACAAAACTCCAGCAGACATGTTAGCACAGATAATATTGTCTAATTTCTTCACACCTGCTACTCAGTATGTAAGTTAGCACATAAGAGTAAAGATATGAGTTGTTAATGATCTGCTTCCTGTGCCAGGGGTGCAGGGTTGTAATCTGCATATTTCCATTTACCTACTGTATGACCTTGAACAAGTCATTTAACTAGTCAGTACTTTGAGGCAATTGGAAATCTGGGATAGGCTCCTTAATGGTCTCCTGGATTGCATGCCTACTAACTATGAAACAGTGATTGTTTTTTGCTAGCCATTCCCTATTATATATCTGGTCTAATTTAGGACATATTATGGCAAATCCTTAGCATATAATTTTTTTAATGTAAGATAGGCCATTTTATTCTTCAAGAGCAACAGGTTATTTGTTGATAAAGCATTGAAATGTAAAACTGTTTGCCAACAGCATCAACATTAGTAATAATTTTCTTTATTGTGGAATTATTTAGATCACTTTTACTTTTGTAGATATTATGCATATTGTCTTATCATATGTTATTAGCTGACCAATACTTATGCTGTCATCATAAATATTTAAGCACAACTATACATATCTAGGTTTTATGATGTGATGCTAGTGATGTTCTTCATACTGATCAGTGTTGCAGTAGCCTAAGCTACATGGGTTATAACATGCATAGGATATAACAGTTGGTCAGCATCCAAAGGACACCTTCCATGAAGATAAGCCATCAGTGAGCTTAGCTGAGCTGACTAAAAAGGCAGGTTTGAGTGCCAAGCCCTTCACAGCTTTCCTGACACCAGAGAGAGTGCTCCTGTCAAGGCTTTAGAGGCTCAGTATTCAGCGTGTTCTGTTCCATTGCTGGGAAGATAAATTCCCTTTGGGAAAAACCTTCCACATATTATTTTTAATGTTTTAATTTTCTTTCCTGTGTGGAAAAGTACATTTTAAGCTAGGAATATTTATTTTTATTGACTGTCACACAACAGAGTTGCACTTTAAAATGGATTACACTTTTGTGTTTGACAGTTTAAACTTGTTGTGAAACATACTAAAACCATTTTTTCTATGGGGACCCTGATTAAGTTACTTTTCAGGATTAGTAAAGTGAATTAGAGTGCTTTTTATTGTGTTTTAGTAGGAAAAGTGACTTATAGTACTTTTACAATTTTACCTGCTTGTACTGCTTAGTTTTCTGGGGAAAGAGTCATAATTTTTGGCTTGATTATGAAACAAGCTACCAGACCTATAGTTAATCCTTCTTCCAGTCACAAAAAGAAAAAGATAAACAGCCTTCACCACCACAGCAGGCTAGTAATTTGCCTCTGTGATGATGTGAGGTATTGCCAGCTATGCCAGGAAAAGCAGGTCAGTGGATGTGTAACATATGCCAGTATAGATAGCTGGAGTTGTATAAAGAATTATATGTCATTTGTATATCAAACTGATTTGCACAGATCCTTGTGTTGAAAAATGTATATGCAAAGCAGCTTGTGTTAAAAAAATGTACCAACAGTGTGTCATGCTGGATAGAAAAGTAATATACACGTAAGTCAGACTGTACTATTGTAACTGATTAAATGTGTATTGTAGCATTGGAGACTGGAAGTGAAGAGGTTAACCTCAGCCAAAGCTAACATTTAGAAAAATATGTTGAAATTAAATTACCTAGTTTAGGCCATACAGATTGTATCTTACAGTTCTGAATGCAGCCAGAGACCAAATGTCTGTGAAAACAAGGACTAGGAATCCAGTTGTATTGTCCTTAGCAGTGAACTAATTGCTGCCCTGGAAGAGTTGAAATGTTGAAATGGTTTTATGGCTTCCAGATGCTATAACACATCTTAGCAAAGCTCTATCTGCATGTATGTAACACATTTGAGTAAGAGTCTGGTTCAGTTTTTAGTAAAGGGGAGTACTGTGGGAATCAAAAGTCAGATGACCAGATGTATGTGATGTCATTCTGTAATCCAACACTGAAATTATGTTTTAATACTAGATGAACAGACGTCTCCATGCAGTCTGTTTTTGAAACCTGACATAGAAGGATCGCTCACCTAGTTCATCTTGCCTTGCTTTAGTAAGTAACCAGGGAGTAGTAATTCTTTAGATCAGTCAGGAAAACATAGTGAGATTAGTTAAGTACTGTTTTTCTGTATCTGTATGAATCTACTCATCTGTGTTATTTTTCATATTTCCTGTGATGAAACTGGTGGTTTTTGTTGTCTTTCGGGTTTTCCTGGTAAGGGGTCGCCAAAGTGGAACTCCGGTCCGCTAATGATTGGCAGTAGATTTTGACGAACGCCGAGGTGCCAGCTCAATTTTCAACCTTCAGTGAAGGCACACCCATTTACGTATGTCTTTCGAACGCCCACCCAACAGTGGGGAGGACATGCAGACTCCACACAGAAGGCACTCCCCGCACTCCGGTGTTTATTGTAAATAGATATTTAGTATTTTCATGTTATTTTATTATTTGTTATTAAATATATTTAAAGTTTTCATTCTGTCTGGTCTTTCAGAGACTATTTTAAACTTTGAGGGTACTTATATTTATTTAGTGACAATGTGGCTTCTCCAGAAAGCCTTACTGCATTGGTCAAACACTACCATTTGCATTCGTATTAATTTTACTCAATATAATTGAGTACCCTTATAAGAGCCTTAGATTAGATGGCTTTGGAGTGTCCTGGCGGCAGTCCCTACCTTATAGTCTGGGTAGAGGAGGGCATAGCTGGTAAATCTGTGCCAGACTTTCCCAGGTGTGTGTGTGTGTGTGTGTGTGTGTGTGTGTGTGTGTGTGTGTGTGTGTGTGTGTGTGTGTGTGTGTGTGTGTGAAAATCAAATCTATAAGAGTGTGCATGTCAGCTACTTGGAGCAGGGACACAGAGCACCGGTTTCACAGAAAGAGTGGTGGAGGACTTGACTTGAGACTCTCAGCTGAGGACTCAACTTTATAACTGTTCCAGTGGGAAGTCTTACTGGGGACCTGGAGAGAGAGTGTGTGAGAGAAACCCAGACCACGAACTGAGTGTGTTCCCTGTGTTCTCTTGACGGAAATTGTGCTTGGTACAGAGAGCTGCATGTGGATATACTGTGTTTATCTGTCTTTGTTGCAATAAACGTCACTCACTGGTGTCAGTGGTGAGGATTCAGGCGTCTTGACTACTGGCTTAGAGGGGGGACATCACAGCCTCAACCACAGGTGGGTGACTCTGTGTGGTCTAAGCTGGTTTGTCAGACCACTCAACTTTTGCCCTGGCTCCCTCTGGTATTCACCATACAACCCTTATAGATTGGGGGAGGGTAGCCCTGTCCTCTGTGGTGGTTGTGATGTCCTCAGTGGGCAAGGGAAAGACAATTTTGTTGGTGTTGGGAGAAGAGCCAGAGTTTGACCTTGACCAGAATGTTGTGCCCATCTCTGGAGAAGCTGTTGCTGTAGTTAAAATCCTGTTTTCCCTAATGTTCCTGTCAAAACAAATTCAGAAAACTAAACATGTAACTGCTTCTTCTCCAGTTTAACTGGGCAGAAGTAGTTTATTAAGCCTGGCTAAGGGTCTTGTACAACAATGTATTCCTTCTTATTAGGTGGTTCCTGTTAAGAGAAAAAGGGATATTTTCCTGAAGAGATTAAAAAAAAACTGAACCTAGAGAGGAATGTGATGGGACAGATACAGGGTTTCTTCTCTCATTTCTAATTCGGACTGAGAGGAGAGCATGCTGTCTGAATCTCCCTGTTAATGATTCTCTTTCTCTGAGATTATTCTGGAATGTGCCAGGGTTTTCAGTGGGAGAATACTGAGATTTCTCAGTCTCTCAAAAAATAGTGTGAAATGTTACAAGTGAACTTACTCCCATCCCCCCAGTGCTCCCATAATTGGAGGATGTGTGATTTCTCTGATAGCCAGCCAGCTGCACCTATAAATGCAGATAGAATTTAAAAAGTTCCTCAGTCTTTAAAATGTTTTATACACTCATCCCACAGCTGACCTAGTAGCTATAGCTTAGTTAATTCATTTGCTGCCAAGCTTTTTGTTAATTCTAATCCTTCCCCTTATGACAAGGATGGTAAAACAAATGGAAAATGTATGCTTCTGCAAACTCAGTTACTAAAATTTTAAATTGTCATGCTTATTTGCTAAAGTTTATTCAGATAAATTTTATAAGAATGAAAGATGTTTTGTCTGCAGTTCCTTTCTGTAAGAAAAAAAGAATTATGTGGTTTTAATTCTTCGCTTTCTCTTCTGTTTCTCAGGTTACTACTTATCATATGTTTATGACTGTGGAAATTACTTCAACAGCTGTTGCCATTGGTACTGTGTTAAAGAAGTTTGCTTGGCTCCTTGGCTCAGAAACTTCCAGTGTATGCAAAAAATGAGATTTTAAATTTACCTTTAGATAGAAATTTAGTTTTTGGACCCTCTGCTGCAGAGGTTATCAAATGTAGGAGAGGGGTCAGTGATATAGGTTCATAGATTCATAGGTAGGTACTAGGCTATCTGCCCGAAGGCATTTGTAAGCCTAGCCAGAATGTGTTGGCTTTGACCGCCCCCTTAGATTAGTTCCCTGTGCCTCTGTCCAGCAGAGCCACTGAAGTGATCCCCGGGGTAAACTTTCTGTTTCTCATCCACTTGTCAAGGTTTCTTTTGCAGAGTTTTAGTGAGGAGCTCTGCCTAATATAGATTGGAATCTTGTTCCAAAGCATGGGAAGTCCCTGGGACAGGAATCTATCCCTCCAGCATGTCCTAGTTATTGTTGTGGTGAGGTTTAGATCCCTAGAGCATGTGGCTCAAGGGGATAAGGTTTTCTTTAGGTGGAGCATGTGCATCAATTCTGGTTGGACATGGCCTTGTATGTCAGGCAGAGATCACCTCTGAGTAGGCGGTATGCAACCGAGTACAGCTGGAGTTTCTTCAATCGAGCTGCATAGGCCATCTGTTTGAGGCCAGTGATCCACTTGGTGAGGTACTTCTGTGGTCTTTCCAGCTATTGCAGGTGCCTTGTATGGTACATCGCAAATGGGGCATTGTACTCTATGATGGGTCTGATGAGTGATGAGTAGAAGGCCACAATGACCTCTTTTGATCTGGATGTGAACCCTTTTGTGATTAGGTGGGCCATGTAAAAGGATTTTCTAACCACTTTGGCAATGTGATTATCAAAGGTAAGATTACTATCTACTTGGGTCCCCAGATCCCTTATTACATTTTCCATATTTAGGGGACTACCACCTATGTGGTAGTTTGTGGGTACTTTGTTTTTTTCTAAAGGGGATGACTATGCACTTTTTGGCATTTAGCTTGAGGCCATGATTTGGACACCAGGTTTCCGTCTTAGTGAGACTCTTTTGGAGGATGTATGTCTCAAATGGAGAGTCAATTATAGCCCCTAGTTTGCAGTCATCTGCGAACTTGGTCAGCCATAGTCCTCCTGTGCTTGCCTGTACCTCTGAGAAGTATATGCCAAACAGGAGGGGTCCTAGGACTGAGCCCTGGGGAACACCACTTGTAACTGGTTTAGAGTCAGACCTAGCTCCCGCAACTCTCACCATGTGGGTTCTGTCCATGAGCCAGCTGGCAACTTATCTTGTGACTTAGGGGTTTATGTTCAGGCTGGTGAGCTTGTCTGTAATACCAGAATGGGGAATGGTGTTGAAGGCCTTTGCGAGGTCTAGGTAGACTGTGTGTACTACCTTTCCCTTGTCTATAGCCTTGGTAACTGTCTCACAGAAGTCCACCAGGTTTAGGAGGCATGATCTGCCCTTAACAAAGCTGAACTGCATAGGGTCCAGTGTTTGGAGGGTCCCAATGTCTCTGTTAATGAGTTCCATGATGATGCGCTCCATAGCCTTGCAGACCACTCTAGTCAGGCTTATAGGGCGATAGTTCCTGGGGTCTCTTGTGGCTCCACCTTTGTGGAGCAGAATAACCATTGCTGTGCGCCACTCTATGGGTGCGTAGCCTGTGGAGAGGCTGAGTTTGAACAGTGTGTTTAGGTGAGGGGTTAGTTCATCTTTGAGCTTGTGTAGGATGCAGCCTGGGACACTGTCTGGTCCCATTGATGCTGTGTTTTTGGCTCTGGAGAGTAAACTGGGTGTCTGTAATTTCAGGGACTCTACATTCTTCTGGTATGGTTATGGGCCCTTTTGGGGGTGAGAGGGGGGTGAAGTTTGTGCTGAACCTATCTGCCAGGATGTTGGTGATATTGGTCAGTTCAGTGTATTTTGTGTCATTCTGCACTAACTCTGAGCAGATCTCAGCATTGCCACTTAGATTCTTGACATAGCTAAAGAATGCCTTGTGGTTATCTTTGGAGTCCTTGGCAATTTTTCTTTTGAAGCTCGCCTTGGATGATTTTATGAGGGATCGTAGTTTCTTGCTGATACTGATCAGGGATGTCTTCCCTTCTTGGGATTTTACTCTTTTCTGTACTAGTTTCCTCCTTCTATTGTATAGCTTGTTTATGGCAGGAGTCCACCAGACTGGTTTCCTTTTCTTGGAGGAGTGAGTCTTGTTTTTGCTTGGGATGGCACAATCCATGCATTCTTGTAGGTGCCCATAGAATGCATTAGTAAAGGATTTTGCAGCTTGGACAGCATTATCCTTCAGCATGGGGGCTTTGAAACTTTCCACCTCGGTATTAAGTAACGTGAAGTTTGCTTTTGAAAAGGTTTTCACAGTGGTTTCCTTGTCCGGGGGTGGTGGTGGGATGTGGATATCCAAAGTGATTTGTTTATGGTCAGATCTAACCAGTGAGGGGTTGACCTCTGGTGTGGAATACCGGTTGCCCATGTTGGTAATGACCAGGTCTAATATGTTGTCACCTCTGGTGGGGGTGTTGACCAGTTGAACCAGGGCGTTTGAGTTTATAAATTCTAGGAAATGTTGGGCAAGGGAGTTAGTACTTGAGTAGTTCTCCCAGTTAATATTTGGGTAATTAAAATCACCCAATATTAGGGTGTTTGGTAGGACCTTTATGTTTCCCAGTGTTTCCTGAAATGGGGAATGGTGGTCCTGTGACATGGTGGGTGATCTGTAGCAAGCTACAATTTGAATTGCAGTTTTGCCCATTGTTAGTTGCACGTGGATGATCTCTGAAGCATCTTGCTGTGCCACTAACCTGGAGGTGTGGGTATCCTTGATGAATATGGATACGCCCCGCAATCTCTCAGATTTTTCAGCCCTCCTTTTCTAAATTTTCAAGGTTTTTTTTCTGCTGCTTCTTACAACTTTGGCAAAAAATCAAAACAGTCTCAGCAAAATGCTGGAAAACAAACATTTAAAAAACAATGGTTGTGAGGTTCCAAAAAGAAAGCCACCCCCCAAGAACAAAGGACAATCAAATAAGTCAAAATGACTAAGATTGGACGTTGCCCCAACCTCCCACTATGGCAGTTCCTTATCCCTTCCAGAAAGTCTGAACCTTCATTACTCTCTTTGGCAAGAGATTGTCGCAGACAAATGGGTTCTAAGACTGCTTCACCATTAGGAAGAAATTCTTTCTTTCCAGGGAATTATTTCACATCTACCAGATCAAACCCCTCTGTTCTATCCTGAACAACAGCATATGCTTTCTCAGGGGTGACAGAAGCAGTCCCTTTTTCCTAGTTGGGAAAAAGATTTTATTCAAGAATGTTTCTGGTGCCAAAGAAAGAAAATGCCTGGAGACCTATTCTGGACCTTTCTTTCCTAAACCAGGTTACCCCCTTCTTCCTCATTTCATTTTATGGTACATTTAAAAATGCTTCTCATTTTCCTATCCATCCAGACTTCTGATGTTTCTTAAGGTTTTACTTGTCTGGATCACAATATCACTTCTCGGGCTGTCCGCTGCTTCAAGAGTGTTCACAAAGGGTCTAGCTCCAGTTATAGCACATTGTTTGCTATATGGTGTCTGCATTTTTCCATATTTAAATGACTTGCTTATTTTTGGAAAGTCCTTTTCAAAGTGTCAGGAATATCTCACTTTGGTGAGAGATCTCCTATGCAGGTTTGAAGTCCGAGAGAACATCAGAAGTCTTTTTTGACTCCGGCACATAAGATTGTGTTCCTGGGGTGTCTGCTAGAAACCTCAGCAAAAGGAGCTTTTCTTCCACAGGAAAAAAAATAGCTCTATATTTAGATCTGTTTCAGGAGTTTTCCATTCAGACTTCAGTCGCTGCAGGGGAATACCTCAGGATTCTGGGTCTCATGGCATCTATGATTCTCATAATACCTCTTGCAATACTTCATATGGGAAGGATACAATCGTATCTGAAGTTGGTTTGGGCCTAGCAGGAACACCCATTATCTTTTTCAGATTCTACTGTTGGGATTTGTAAGAAGTGAAATCACTTGGTGGAGAGACATCAAATAACCCTGAACCAGGTCTCACCTTCTCCTCTCCTGCTCCAAAGCAGTCAGTTACCACAGATGCCTTGAAATTTGTGGAGTTTTCCTATCCCTTTTGTACCAAAAACAGACGTTGGCCTTATTAGAATTAAATAATTATTTACTAATTTTTAGTCATCATATAGCTGGAGGCCATACAGAGCCTGTTAAAGTTTCCTTGATGCTTCAGCAGTGAAGTGATTCACTGCACTCAAACATTTGGGCACCATGATTCTTATGATGACCTGTGTTCATTAAGGCAGTGCCTTACCCAGATAAAACCTTTGTTTCAGTGCTTCAAGTAAACCCAGACATGCAGGGGTAGCTAGGATGACACAGACATCTTCACAGCTCTAAAAAAACATGTTTCTTTAAAATGCTTAAACCATTGTTCCCTAACTTGTCTCTAGTATGTTACTTCATTCTGAAATCTGGACCACTGGCATTGATATCAGTTTATGAACATAGACATATCTAATGCAATACTCAGTTAAAATAGAAGTCTTTAAGCGTTCCTTAGTGTTTTTTCGTGAGTGTCAGTTGCAATACATGTCGCATTACAGTAAGTGAATTGCAGACCCATGTTTTGCCATGAAGTGTGGGTACTGGTTATTTATTGTTCATACTTTCTCATTCTATGTTCTATATTCATTTCTTTACTGACTTTTTTTTTTTTTTTGGATTCTGTAAAACCCTCGTCTCAAAGAGGATGAAACACGGAACAGCTTTACCTTTCATTGCAAAGACTACCATGAGCCAAGTGTACTTAAAACACACAACATTTGGAATCTTGATTTCATCCTGTGGCTAAAAAAAAAAAAAAAAAAAAAAATAAAAAAAAAAGAAGATAAGCTTGACATATTACTCATCTATATTTTTACGAGGAACTATTCTTCATTTTGAGTGCTAAAAAGCCCGTGTTCCATACTGTTTCCTACAAAAACTATCACACGGTCATTGTTAAGATTTTTTTAACTGCTATCCATGTAAACAATGCTGAGTCATATTAATTTGTCAAACAAACTTTTTATAAGTATAAAGTAATGCATTTTAACCATGTTATAAGCCTCCTAGTTGAAGCTTTTAGCAAGTGCTCCGAATTTACCATTTTTTTCACCTTATAAGAAGCAGTTTTTATATTTGCCCATTTTTTTACATTATGAGAAATGGTGTTTCACATTTTGGAGATGGAAGGTTGAGAACTGTGAAGCTTGCTATAAGTAATAATGTCTGATGTATGTATTTATGCATTTGGGTTGATATACACACTTGGAGTGTACAATTTCTATGTGGTTAATGTCTCTGTGTTTGGTAGGACTGTCACTGTATGTAAAATGCACTAAATAAATAATACAATATGTTTCAGGCTTATAAGGTAAGATTAATGAAGATTTTTAGAAACACTAAATGGTTTCTGTCCACTAGAAATTATGCTCCACCATGATATTAAGAGTATAAGTGTGATTGAAAACTGCCAATACACCAATAAACTTTGCATTAAATAAATATACAGTAAACCAAAATAAACAGTACTGTGTAACATAAACAAAATAAAGTAGAAGAATGCAGAGTAGAATGGAGTTGCACCAATTTGCACTGTATAAGAATCACTTATTGGCCTTTTGACTATGATCAAGTATGTTATCTATAAGAAGGACAGGTAATAGGCAGTAAATACTCAGCAGCTTTATGCTGTGTAGATCCTCACATTTCTACACCTTAAAGGGGACAAGTCACGTGGTTCTGGGATCATCTGTATGCCATTGCTTTTACTCATATTGTATGCTGTGGACACACTCTCTGCCCTGAATGCTAAGCAACTGTAATGTTAGTTGCTGCAGTAGTCTTGCAGGTAAAGGGGGACGATCATGTCTACAGGCACTTCTTCAATACCAGGTGATCTCAGCATGCTTTGTATACTGCCAGGATTAAATCAGCAATAGTATGGAGCTTGTACACACACTAGCTGCATAAGCAGCATGTCAGTGATTCACTCTGGCATCCCGCATTTAAGTATAAAGTAAAAGGGAGGGAGATGGAATGGAGGGGTGTTCATAAGGAAGGGGAGGGTCTGGTGGCAATGAGAAGTATGTATAGTGGTATAAGGAGGGTCATTCACAATGAGCAGACCGTCTGTTATAAGGAGCGAGAGAGTGTGAGTGAGGCTACCTAGGTGTGACCACTGCAACATATGTAGTAAAAAGAAGTGGGGTAATCTAGGCAATGAGGGACTGGGTAGTGAAGGGTGACATTTAGGACTCTACCTAGGTAATCAGCACTACGTCAGATAAACTCGGGAAGGCAAGACCTTAGATATTATTGTATATTACAGGGGGAGCAGTATATAAAACTTGTGTGGGCCTGTTACTTGCTAACTGGTCTGATTTGCATGGGTATTTGAAGCTTGCAGCTGGGGCTGTATGCCTGCCACCAGGAACAAAGTTAACTTATTCATGATAATGGTCTCTCATTATAAAAAGGTGAGGTCCATAGTGGATTTTTATCATGTGGCATACACTGTAGTATGCCATCAATTAAATGTACCACGAGTGTCGGCTACAGCTGCTTTATACACATCAGTGAGAAAAGTGCCTGATCTAGTATAAACATTCATAGTTGTTCATATAACCAGGTCAGACTATAAGAATTTGTTTCAAGAAAGGGCCAAGTATAAAACAGTATAGACCATGCAAAGAGTAACATATAGTTGAGCAGTTATGGTAACATGACACAGTGGTGGAACATTAAATATTTAGTCATGTGTAAAAGTCACTGCATTAGAAGTTACAACAGATCTTCTCTCCAAGAAAAAGTGTCAGTCATTCCATTATCTTACCTCATCCACAATTTAACAAGAGCATCTTTCAGATATCAGCAAGGAGTGGAGGTGGAACGGTAATCTTTAATTATAAGTATACAACATATATATATATATATATATATATATATATATATATATATATATATATATATATATCAAGTTAAATGTACAAACATTTAAGTTATGTATTTTCAAAGTTGTATACTCTCTTAATTAAGAACAAGCTCGTGATTCTAAGTTTTGCCAGCAAGCAAGATTAAGGACATGATACACATTTATTCTGTATGAAGAAGGAAAGTACCGATAACAGATTCTGCTAGAAAACTGGGATGTTTCGTCATTCATTGCTGCACCATGTTTCTGCTGAAACAACACAGTTTTCCTAATTCTCTTAATTGGTGGATGAAAACTCAGATGGTTTCATCTATCTCTGATTTTCTGGGGTTTTTTGCCACTAAAAGTTCACTCTTTAGTTTAGTTTATAATAAACACGTAATTCCTTTCAGAGCTTTCATCGGGACTTCCAACTTTTGGGCCATTCTGAAGGCATGTGTCCTTAGTTCTACCTGTTCATTCCTTTTAATATTAATGTGTCATCATTTAGTGTTTTTTTTTTTCTTCATCTCTGCAGGTTCTGTAGATCTTGTTACTTCACATTTAAGTGTAGCTCCTTCACTGCTGTATAAATGTATTAAGTTCTCCTTCCAGCATTTTTTTCTGGCTACAAGGCAAAAAGAACACTTAAATGGAAGTACAACAGCAAAACACTAATATGAGCAGAGCTACTTTTTCTTCTGTATTGCATCAGAGATGTTCCATTTTTTTAACCTCTTGTGACCACATCTTCTTTCCTCATTTAATCTACTTGTTGGTGGGTGTTTCCATTTGAATATTTAATTTTATCCAAAGTCCGTGGTCTTCCTTTGCAGACTGGATCACTTGCGTTTCATAATTTTCATTCAGAATCCATACATATTCTTAAAATCATTGTAACTAAAAGAGAAAATAAGTATGAAGTTAAAACTTTTTCACATGGCACTATAATATCATCATGTATGGCGTTTCTTTCTCTTGTTCACTATTCCACACGTAGAGGTTTATACTTTACAGTGAGGTTAGAATACAAGGACACCTTAGAGGCTTCTTAATAGTACTGCATCCAAACATTTCTTGCAGGTGGTTTAGAGGACTTGTCCAGTTTCAGTTTTTTTTGTACATCAGTAATAAAATAATTGAGGAATGCATACCAAGGAACATTTCAAAGTTAAATTAAAGAAAAAGGACCAAAACTATAATGGTCTCCCTAGATGGCTTCATGCATATACAGTATCAGGTCATCCAACAAAATAAATAAATATACACTTACTAAGCCATTGGCTGTTTGCCTTTAAATACCCTATTTGTTTATTGTTTTTCTTATGTAAGGTATATTTCACTCTATCGGGGACACTCCTTAGAAGTACTACAAAGTCCAACCACAAGAGTGCCTCTACAAGACTAATTTTATCATTTTGTCTGTGCAGTAAAGGGGAGGTAGTCTAAAAGGTAAGTTCTCTAGTGCTAATAGACACAATAGGTATATGTCTGAAATAGACACTGTGCAGATGAAGTAAATGCCCTCCATCAAGAACACAGACAATAGTTTTGCACTTGCACCAACACAAATGGACTGTGCCCCCCCACACTTTGATATACAGTAGTCTCAGCCATGCCCCCCCCACCCACACACACACATAGCCCCACATATCTTACCTGCTGTAATACTAACTGCTATGCTGTTTCCATAGATAGCAGTGGATGAACACAGAAAAATTGCACATTCAGTTCCATTGCTGTTGTCTGAAGTAGTGTACTACCATGTTAGTCTGATCCCAGAGTAAAGCTCTAGGGTAATGCATGTGGCTAACTTTCATTCGCTATGTCACCATGTTAGTCTGATCCCAGAGTAAAGCTCTAGCGCAATGCACATGGCTAACTTTCATTAGCTATGTCACCATGTTAGTCTGATCCCAGAGTAAAGCTCTAGTGCAATGTACGTGGCTAACTTTTCATTAGCTATGTTCCCAGACTATTTCATTTGATGCAGCATTATCTGCTAGATGTTGTAGTGCTGCTAGCCTTAGGCTTCATAACACTGTAGCACTGTGTTTGTTTTTGAATTAGACATTAGTAGAGTACTAAGCGACCCTGCATGAAACAAGTCACTCAGTGTGCTGCATATTTCTGAAAACCCCCACACTGTAATGGAACTGTTTATTTTGCTGTTTTTGTTTTTCTACTTGGTAGCTGGAAGATAGGGCTGACAGTAATTTTATACATAGGATTCAGAGGAATTTTAAGGGAACAAAGTCTTGCAACTATTTAGACTTTGCTAGTCCCCATCCTCAGGTCATACACCCTTTCTCCAGGCAAGTCAATCCCAGGTTAAATTTGTGGGTACCTATTCAGTTATCCAGGTATTGTTTAAGTATGATAGTGTGCTACCCTGCCTAACCTTTGGAAGCACTTTGCTTCCGAGATGGTTGAGGCATTAGTGATGAACCTCTCTCCATCTTATTTTATTTATCTGCTGGTATAGATTTAAGTTCTTGGTTCTGGTGTTTGTGAAATTATTAGAATTGTGCAGATGCAGGAGATCCAGGCCAACTAGGTTTCTAATGGCATGTAGGGCAAGGCAAATATCTCCCTTCAAGAGTCTATAAGGTACTGAATAAAGAGACAGTGTTTTCAGTCTTTCTTGATAGCTCAGAGTATTTAAATCTGTGATCTTCTTTGTTTGGAACCACTTGAGCCCTTTCTATTTGTTTGATATGTATAGTGAGATGCATCCCAAAGGAGTATTCTATTCACTAATCAGCCCAATCAATAATGAATATGAGGAGCGATGTCTTTAGATTTGGATGATATTCCCTTTGCAATTAGCTGTGCTAAGTTAAAGAATTTTTTGACTACTGTTGTTATACAATGATTAAAAGAGAGGGAGCTATCAACCCCTATTTAAAGGTCTCTAACTACATTTTAACTTTATAGTGGAATTTTGTCTATACTGTATGATGAGGGATGGGGTTGTCTTCCAAATGTGACAATATTGCACTTATTTGCATTTAATTTGATCTCTTTTTCTCTACACCAGGTATGCATAAATATGAGCTCTTGCTGAAAGATTTGCATATCAGAAGGGGACTTGACAATAACTCTCAGTTTTCAGTCATCTGTAAGTGCTAGCTTCTAGTCTGGAGATCAGGAAAATAAATGCAAAAAAAAGGGGGGGTCACAATACTGAGTAATGATGGACACCACTAGCTACCTTCATTCATTAGTGTGTGGTTCTGTCTTTAAGCCAGTTTTCTATCCATCTTACCACATTAGGATCTATTTTAGAGTATTAAGCTTACTTAATATGCTTGCATGTGGCATAGTGTTAAATGCCTTGGGCAGGTCAAGAAATATCTTCTGAACAGCAGCACAACTGTCAACAGTCTGTGTAACCCTTTCCAGGACCAGGCTTTGGTCAACTGGTGCCCTAGGCAAAAGGTCTCCACAGCGCCCCCCAACACCACCCTATGCCCCATCCTGGTCTATCTACACCAGCCAGATTACTAGACAAGCACCCCTGCTAGAGCTGCATCCTAGTCAGATGCCTAGTTGTCCTATGCCTAAGGACGGTTATGACCTTTTCAAAGAAGTTAACCAGATTCATTAGACAGGCTCTTCCTCTGACATAGCCAAACTGTTGTGGGTCAAGCTTAATAAGACTTTTAATATATTATTTTATGTCACATACAATATATTCCATGACTTTACAGGTGAGACTTATTAGCCTGATGGGTCTGTGATGATGTGGGGTGTTGCTAGCTGTGCCAGGAGAAGTAGGGCAATGGATGTGCAACATATGCCAGCACAGCTAGCTAAAAGTTTGTAAAGAATTGTATGTCATTTGTGTATTGAACTGATTTGTACAGATGCTTGCATTGAAAAATGTATTTGTAAAGTTGTTTTGTTTTGTTAAAAAAGAATCAACAGTGTGTTCTGCTGCATAGAAAATAAATATATCAATCTGTACTGTATTGTAACTGAATAAATGTATACATTTTAACAGAAGCTACTGGAAGAGAAGAGTTTAATCTCAAACTTTGAAAACAGTTTGAAATTAAATTACCTGGCTTAGGCCATAAAGATTGTTAAAGTTCCCAATGCAGCCAGAGACAAAAAGTTTATACTAGGAAGCTTCCCACATTGTATTTGGGATGAACTAATTGCTACTATGGAAGGGTGGAGGTGGATGTATGAAGTTTAAATTTGTTTTATGACTTCCAGGAGCTGCAGCAGATCTTAACAAGGCTTTCTATGTGTGTATCATTGACACATATGTGGTAAATCCTAACAGTTTCTAGCCAAGAGGGGGTGGCATGGGAACCAGAAGTCAGAAGATCAGATGTATGCAATGTCATTCTGTAATCCACCACTGAAAATTATATTTTAATACTAGGTGAGACTGAAGTCTTGTTGCACTCTGTTTTTGTAACCTGACAAAGAAGGATTTCTCACCTACATCATCTTGCCTTGCTCTAGTAAGTAACCAGGGCATAATAATTCTTTAGATCTGTCAGGAAAATATAGTGAGATTAGTTAAGTATTGCTTAGCTGTAACTGTGTGAACCTGTCCACCTGTGTTATTTTTAATATTGCCTGTGATTGAACCTCTGGTGTTTATTGTGAATAGATATTTAGTATTTTCATGTCCTTTTCATATTTATTATTAAATATATTTAAACTTTTAATTTTGGCTGGTCTTTTAGAGAATAGTTTAATCTCTGAGAGTACTTATATATATTTTTGGTGACGGCTCTGGCCACTCCTGAAAGCCTTACTGCATTGGCCAAACACTACCATTTGTATTAATATTAATTTCACTCAGTATAATTGGGTACCCTTGTAAGAGCCTTGGAACAGCTGGCTTTAGAGTGTCTGGTGGTGGTGTAACTACCTTATAGTCTGGGCAGAAGATGGCATTGCTAGTAAATCTATGCCAGTCTTTCCCTGGTGTGTGTGTGTGTGTGTGTGTGTGTGTGTGTGTGTGTGTGTGTGTGTGTGTGTGTGTGTGTGTGTGTGTGTGTGTGTGTGAAAATCTGAAAATCAAATGTCAAAGAGTGTGTTAGCAGTTTGGAGCAAGAGGCACAAAGCACTGGTTTCACAGAGACAGGGATGAAGAACTTGGCTTGGACACTCAGCTGAGGTCTCAACTTTATAGCTGTACCAGTGGGGAGCCTTACCGAGGACCTGATGTGAGACAGAGAAATCCAGACTCCTGACTCTGTGTGTTCCTTGGGTCCTCTAAGGGAAATTGTGCTTGATGCAGAGAGCTGCATCTGGAAATACTGGGTGTATCCACTTTTATTTCAAGTGAACGTCCCTCTCCAGTGTCAGTGGTGAGGATTCAGGCTTCTTGGTTACTGGCCCAGAGTGGGGCATCACATATTGGTGAGCAGTGGTGTGGGTATTAATTGAACTTCTGTAGCCTTTAAGCAGTTGTCACTGAAGGTGTGATGACAGGAGGTACTGCCAGCCATGCCAGCAGAAGTAGGGCAGTGGATGTATGACTTGTGCCAGCACAGCTAGCTGAAAGTTTGTAAATAATTATATGTAAATTGTATATCAAACTAATTTGTACAGATGTCTGTGCTGAAAATGTATTTGTGAAGTTTGCTTGTGTTAAAATGTATCAACAGTGCACCCTGCTAGAACAAACAGAAATGTACATGTATTGTAATTGAATTAAATATATATGTTTTAATAGAGGATACAGGGGCAGCAGAGGTTAAGCAGCTAGCTTACTTTAAGAAAAATAAGGGAAATGTAAATGAGCTGTTAAACCATTAAAATGGCACACCACAGTGCTGAATAGGACCAGAACAGAGAGTCTAGAAGAAGCCTTTGTTCATTAGCTCAGTAAAAATAGGGGAATCCACAGGCATTGCCATAAACATTTAGATGTATATTGTAGCTGTCTATGCTAAATTCCTGTCTCAGCTTCAGAGGGGAATACTGTGAAAGCCTAGAGTCAGGTGGCCAGATGAGGTCATTCTGCAAGCCATCTTGGATATTATATTTTACAGGGAGTAATCTCTGAGTATTCTGTTTTGGGGAACATGACTAGAAAAACTGCTCACGTATTTCATTGTGCATTGCTCTATCAAATAAGTTATTAGGAAATAGTAATTCTCCTAGATTCAGTCAGGAATATAGTGAAGCTTAGCTTAGAGATTTTTTTTTATTTGTATGAGTCTGTCCATCAATGTTATTTTCAATATTTCCTGTGATTTGAACTCTAAAGTTTATAGTAAATATATATTTTTCGTATTTGTTGTTCCTTTTATTATTTATTATAAAGTATATTTACACTTTTCATTGTGGCTGGTCCCTTTTAGAAAATATTTAGGCTTTAAGAGTATTTGCACATATTTATTTGGTGACACTGTATGGACCACTCCAGAAGGCCTAGCTGTCTTGGTCAACTACTAACATTTGTATTAGTATTAATATTATACAGTATAATTGGACACCCTTTGTTAAGGGCCTTAGAGTAGCTGATTGTGGAGTGTCTGGTTGTAGTAATAATCACCTTGTACTCTGGGCAGAAGGGGACACAGCAGGTAAATCTGTGCTAACCTTTTCTGTGTGTGTGTGTGTGTGTGTGTGTGTGTGTGTGTGTGTGTGTGTGTGTGTGTGTTTGTGAAACATCAAATCTCACTGTGTGTGTGTGTTTGTGTGTGTGTGTGTAAGCTACTTGAAGCAAGGACACCAAGCACTAGGCTTACAAAAGGGTGTTGGAGGTCTTGGCTTGGACACTGAGCTGAAAACCTAACCTTACAACTGTGCCTGTGGGGAGTCTTATTGGGAACCTGGAAGGAGACAGAGAGAGATCCATACCCCAAACTGTGTTCTCTGCATGCTCTTAAGCAAAACTGTACTTGGTACAGAGAGCTGCATCTGAAAATACTGAGTGAATCCATTTGTATTCCAAGTGCACATCCCTCTCCAGTGTCAGTGGTGAGGATTCAGGCTCCTTGATTACTGGCCCAGCATGGGGACATCACAGAAGGTGAGTGTAGATCCTCAGCAGCCACAAGGTAAACATTCTGGGTTTCATTTCACAACAGTTCTATTCATTTTTTTTTTTATTTTTTAGTTTAGCTTAGTCAAGGGAAGTAAGCTAAGATGATAGAAGAGGATTGTGGAAAGCTGACAAAGGACCAGTTTGCCAAGGTGTGTGAAGCCAAAGGGCTGGTGCATGCCAACCTGACTAAAGAGGAAATTATTTCAGCCTTAATTGCAGTTATAGCCCAGACCAGTAACCAGGAGCATAACCAGTCTGGTGATGGGAATTTGCAGCCCTCAGAAACAGGACAGTTCACCTTTTCTGCAGAGGACATAAAATCCTTCTGGAGTTAAAGAGACTTGAACTAAAGGCCACACATCTGGAATTAAAATCATCAGAGAGACTGCAGTGTTTGGAGGTTGAAGAAAAGGAGAAACAGATGGAATTAGAATCAGCAGAGAGACTGCAGCATTTGGAGGCCTAAGAAAATGAGAAGCTCCATCATCAGAGGGAGATGCTGACTCTTCGTTAGGATCATGGAGGTAATGGGCAACGGAATAACCAAACCCCAGAAGCAATAAAGGTTAGTAAACTTCTTCCACAGTTTACAGAGGGTGACAATTTTGATGGTTTTATTCATATATTTGAAAGAGTATGTAATGAGTATAATGTTGTCCAAGGGCTCTGGGTACAGTTCCTGACCCCCTTACTCCATGGTAAAGCTGTAACTGCTGTTTCTAAATTGTCTGATATTCATTGTTTAAATTATGATAAAGTCAAACATTGCTTACTAGAATGCTTTAAGTTAACACCTGAAGCTTACAGAAAAAAGTTTTGTGAGCATAGACGGAAGGCATATGAAAGTATGTGTGATTATATTGCTCAGTTAAGTACTTATTTTCATAGGTGGGTGAGTAGGTGTCAGGTCACCACTTTTGAAGGGCTAGCAGACCTTTTGGTGAGGGAACAAGCCGTTAAAACTTTTCCTGAGGACATACAAATCTGGTTGGTAGACCTCAAGTGTAACTCTGTAGATGAGGTGGAGAAAAAAGGGGATTCCTACTTAGAAAGGAGGGGCATCAGTGCACAGGAAAGGAATACCCAGTGCTGCACATGGATATAAGGGAACCCATGGTGGGCAGCCTAAACCACTCCAAAAGAGTCCCACCAGTAACAGGGTAAGCCACTAGTTCAGGTTCATGGCCAGGATCAAAGGTTAAATGTTCTAAGTGTAACCACTGGGGGCATGTATCATATAGATGTCCACAGAGGCAAGGTGGGGAACAAAAGCTGGGGGAGCCAGTGAATAACAGTATGCTAGTGGTAAGTTATCTGGAGACAACAGAGGTACCCAACTTTCACCAGAGGTTATATTCTATCTTAGTAGATGGAAAGCAGGCCACTGCTAAGAGAGAGACACAGCCACTGACATAACCATTGTAAAGCCTGCAGTGGTTAAAAGGAGCAGTACTTGCTTGGGCAGTCCACTCCAGTCAGAACTTTAGGCAGGACCCCATTCCAAATGCCTTTGGCCAGGTTTCACCTTGACTGGGAGGGTGGAAAAGGAAGCAAGCAAGTAAATGTGTTTGAGGTTATCCCTGCAGATGTCTTGCTAGGGAATGATTCTGATAATACAGTACCTTGTGTGCATGCACTTATATGCAGTCAGGCTTGGAGACAGGCATGTGGGTCTGGTAGCCAGGGGTGACCCAGACAGATCTCACACCTGAAACCAACCAGGGTAAGTGAGCCTGAAGGTGAGCCACAGCTGCTGGTAGGTACTGATGTTCTTGACAGGACAGACAGGAAGGGCAGAGGTGACAGGCTGACAGTGAGGCACCGCTGTCAGAGGATACTTACACTAAGAGGCTTGAAGGAGGTAGCTAGGAAGGCACCTGATTCTCAAAGAAAAGGGGAGTCTGTATACTAGAACAGAGGGTTACTGTATAAATTTAAAAAAAATTTACTATCTAAAAGTATTCATTTATAAAATTAGAATTAAACTTATCAGCCTGAAGTCTAATAATCCATTCAAATACTTTTAATTCTAAACACATTTATTCATATCACTTCCTCTCACACCCATCTTACTGTACATATAACTCTAAATTTAAATCTATGCCTTCATCCATCATCATGATATGTTTGCTCAACGAGCTTCCTTCTTACATCTGACTTATGCTCTATGATCCTTTCCTAGGTAGACCACCTGAGTTACATTACAGCTTGTTAAAGCTTCCAGGATGAAAATTTCTCCACTCATTGGATGTATATAAGTACTATCACCCTCATACAAATCATAGCAGCAAGTAGTATAACATTTTTTTTTCCTCCCCCCCTTTTGTATGTGTTTGTTCAATTCCTATAAGCATAACTTGGTCTATCACCTACTATTGATCTTATCTCAGGCATAGCCATAAGATAGGCCAGTTAAATTACTATCTATGGTATTCATTTCATGGACTCAGTCTATTTCTCATCCCTATATAAATGTACATCAAATAATTTATACATTGATCTGACTACAATTTTTTTTACCTCAGAAACTCAGTAGAGTCATTATTGTATTGCACATAACTATTTAAATAAATCTGATAACCACTCCAAATCATAAAACAGAAATTTTTCTAAAAGTACATATTTCATTCAAAAGTTTTTTAAAAATCATCATATAAGCATCCTTTTCCATTATTACCACCACTGTTCCCCCTTTGTCAGCCTGCTTTATTACTATATCATCATATCCTTGCAATACTTTCATGGCTACATACTCAGAATATGTTAAATTATACGATTTACTTCTACTCTTTTTCCTATAATAAAGTCTCAGTTCATGTTCAACAATATTGGAGTAGGCAGATAATATAGGGCACAAAACCGGTGAAAAAACACTCAGTTTTTTACACATTGGCATAAACATACAAGTGTCTTTAAAAATTAACTTTAAACTAACTTGTCGTAAAAATAATTTCAAGTCCGTTATAGCCTGGACCACATCATCCGTTGTATTGGGGATGAATTTCATTCCCTTACTTAAAACTGCTAGTTGTGCTTCAGTTAATACTAAATTTGAAAGATTAACAGCACCTTTTGTCATTTGTATGAGCGTCTGCTCACTTTAGCCATAGCCCATGACATTCCTTTGCAGGTCATATGGGCATAATGCATACCAAGAAACGTATTATGCAGTACTTTTATTGGCCTGGGATTGCAAAGGATGTAATAGGGTACTGCAGGACTTGTGATCAGTGCCAAAAGTAGGCAAGGCAGGAGACAAGGTCAAGGCTCCTTTGATGACTTTGCCTGTGATTGAGGAGCCATTTCAGAGGTTAGCTATGGATATTGTGGGACATCTGAATACCCCAAGCTCCACAGGGAAGAAGTATATCCTGGTAGTAGTAGATTATGGTACTAGATACCCTGAGGTGGTGGTTCTGTCCTCCATCAAGGCAGAGAAGGTGGCAAATGCTTTGTTAGAGATTTTCAGCAGGGTAGGTTTTCCGAGAGAAATACTGACTGGCAGAGGTGCCAATTTCATGTCAGACCTGCTGGCTTGTCTATGGAAGCACTGTAGGGTGAAGTGGAAGCCATTCAGGTGTGGTCTGCCCCTGTTACCAAAAAGAAGGTGAGGGCATTGTTGGGGCAGTGGGGTAATTTAGAAAGTTCATTCCTGATTATAGTACATTAGCTGCTCTCCCTCGTAAACCTGATAAGGAAAAACAGGCCAGACAAGGTGGTGTGGACTCCAGCCTGTGAGCAGGCATTCCAAAACCTTAAAAGGGCTTTGGGAGGATCCCCTGTGTTAGCCAGTCCAGATTACAGCAAATAATTTATTTATTTTATTTATTTATTTATTGACATTTATTAACTAGATTGGTCCACCTGGGCTTGTGGCCCATTTTTAGTGCAGACCCGAGGAGAAAAGCTCCAGAAAAAAAAAACACAAACAGTTTACAGAAAATCAAACATTTGAGTCAAAATTATGGTCAAAATCAGTTATAAAAGAATGTTAGAGAGACAAAGCAGAAATGCAAACATATGATAGATGCATATTAATATTTTTACAAGCTACAAAATATATTTACATATTTACAAAAAGAGTTAAGTCCAACAGTATTGATTGTAGAGTTTAATAAGTATCCACAATAGTGGAGTACTTAGCTGTATGTGGAGGGACTGAAAAGGTACATAGTAGGGTTGTGGGGAGCTTAAGTAGGGACTTGACAAGGACATATTTTGGAGATGAGTAGATGAAGTTTGAGTTTTTCTTTAAAGTGGGATGGGTGAATGCTGGAACAAATCTCTTGGGAGTTTGTTCCAGGCTTGGGCGACAGAGTGTTTATATAGGAGTTTGCCAGCTATTTGTTTGGGTTGGTAGATTTGTAGTAGTTGCTAATTAGAGGTACGGAGTGTCCATGGAGGAGTGTAGATAGAGATGAAGGAAGAGACAGCAGGGCAGGATGAAGGTTTGTAAAGAATGAAGTGTAACATTTGAAGTTGTGACAGCAGTAGAAGATGGGGGAATTCTAACCAGTGGAGAGTATTTAGGGCAAGGCAGTGATGTGTGTTGTATGGAGAGTTTGTGATAAATCTAGCTATCTAATTTGTTGTGCAGATGGATTCTTCAAACCATGGGGGGGGGGGGGCTGTACTCTGCTACATTTTATCAGAGGGAGAAGAGCACCCAGTGGTACATCTTAGCCGTAGACTCCAACCATGGAAAAATGTTATGCAACAGTAGAGTTTGAGTTTACAAGTTTGTTTTGTTTGTCATGAAGTGTTGTTTTAACAGTAGAAAAAGAATGTCTAGCCGTACTATGGGCACTGCAGAAACTTCAGCCCTATCTGTATGGAAGGAAATTCACTGTAGTTACAGACCACAATCCCTTAACATGGCTACATCGAGCCAGGCAGCAAAATGCCAAGCTACTAAGGTGGAGCCTAGGGTTGCAGACATATGATATGATATGACAGTGCAGCACCATAGTGGGTTTAGCAATGCCAATGCAGATGGGCTCTCAAGACAAGGTATGGGTTAATGTTTTCTCAGATAGGTTTATTCCTCTCAAGAAATATTTCTCAAGGATCACCTGAAAAACTAGCTTGAGTCTTCAAAGGGGGGTGAGATGTGATGATGTGGGGTATAGCCAGCTATGACAGGAGAAGTAGGGCAATTGATGTGTAACATATGCCAGCACAGCTAGCTGGAATGTTGTAAAGAATTATATATCATTTGTATATAGAACTGATTTGTACATATGCTTGTGTTGAAAAATTTATTTGTGAAGTTGCTTGTGTTAAAAATGTATTAACAGTCTGTCCTGCTGGACAGAAAAAAAACATACATGTATATCAGACTGTATTGTATTGTAACTGATTAAATTTATACATTTTAAGAGAAGATTCTGGAAGAGAAAAAATCTCAAACTTTGAAAATAGTTTGAAAAGAAATTACCTGGCTTAGGCCATAAAGATTGTAAATTACAGTTCTCAATGCAGCCAGCAACAAAAAGTCTGTACCGGGAAGCTTCCTGCATTGTCTTTAGGTTGAACTTGGGCACCAGAACCATAAGGTAGGGGGGTGATCACCTTCCCCCTCCAGCACTTTAAATAAAGTCATGAACTGTGCCCCCAGCTCCTGGCTCAGATTTCATTTTTTTTTTAATAAAAAAACTTGTGCCAGAGAAAAGAGAAAATGGACGTCAAAAAAAGAGAATGTGTGTGTGTGTGTGTGTGTGTGTGTGTGTGTGTGTGTGTGTGTGTGTGTGTGTGTGTGTGTGTGTGTGTGCGCTCAAATGCAAGCTTGCAGTTGTCTGTTAGTGTCTGTGAGTGCATGTATGCCACTATTTTGAAGTGCGTGTATGTGACTGTTTGAGTGTGCATTTGTATATATGGGTGTGTGTGAGTGCATGTGTATATGTGAGCCAGTGTGAGTGCATGCAGGTGAGTGTACAAATGTGTGCAACTGCGTGTATATGAGTACATGTGTATGATTGCATGCAAGTACATGCGTATATGCGAGTGTGCTCGAGTGCGTGTATTTGAGTATGTGTGAGTACGTGTGGACATGCATGAGTGTGTAGAGAGTTTATAGGATCATAGGAAGTTACTAGGCTATTGGCCCTGAGGCCCTTATAAGCCTAGCCAAGAGTTTAGCCCATGTTTAGACAAGTCAGCACCCAGAACCCCTGTCCAGGTGTGTTTTCTGTTTCCCATCCAGTTATCCAGGTTGCGGTTAAAAAGGGATAATGAGGTACTCTGATTGATGTGGAGAACAAGTCTATTTCACAGATGGGACACAAATCTGTCCTGCCAACAAGTCCAATACTGATGTCACAGACCAGGTTGGGGTCGCGCTTGCAGGTTACTCTAGTGGAACTTGACTTTCAGATATGCAGCACTCCCATCAAGGCAGGGTCTGAGATTGCTTTGTATGCCAGACAGAGGTCACCTCTGAGAAGTCTGTATGAAACTGAATAGAAGGACATGGCTTTTAGCCTATCTGTGTAGGGTAGATGTTTGAGGCCCTGGATTCTCCTGGTAAGGAATCTCAGTGGTCTCTCCGACTGCTACATGTGCTTTGCGAGGTACATGCCAGAGGGGGTGCTGTACTCAATAATTGGCCTTATAAGGGAAGAATACAGGGATGTTATGACCTCCTTGTCCATGGATGAGATACCCTTACTTATGAGGTGGGCCATGTAGAAAGCTTTCTGTACAACGGAAGCAACACAGTGGTCAAAAGTCAGGTTTCTATCAACCTGGGTACCCAAATCCCTCACGACTGTCTGCGTGCTTAGGACATTGTTATTAATGTGATAATATGTGAGGACATCACTCTCCCCAAAAGGGATGATGATGCATTTTTTTTGGAATTCAGCTTGAGGCCATGTTTCTGCCACCAGTCACTTGTTTGGGTGAGTCCCTGTTGGAGGACATACACATCACTTGGGGAATTGATGAACGCACCCAGCTTGCAGTCAACTGCAAACTTGGTCAGCCATAGTCCACTGGTTTTGGCCTGCACCTCAGAGAAGTATAGCCTGAATAACAGTGGCCCCAAGACTCATCTCTGGGGTACACCACTCGTTACAGGTCTACTGCTTGAGGTGGCTTCCCCTGTTTTGATTTGGTGGGTTCTATCAGTGAGCCAGTTTGCTACCTGTTAGGTAACATATGGATTGATGCCTAGATGAGACAGTTTATCTATTATGCCCAAGTGGGGAATAGTGTCGAAGTCTTTGGCCAGGTCAAGGTAGGCGGTGTGCACCATCTTCCCCTTGTTCATAGCTTTGGTGTCTGTCCCAAAGATATCAACCAGAGGATCGACCAGGATTCCGAATTAGACTCCTACATAAGGGAGGTTGCTCTAGAGAAAATTTTTTTTTTAAACTTTAAAGCATGCATACCTTTCAACTTTTGCCTCATATTTTTTGGTCTGTTCTCCTCATAAGATTTGTGGTTCTCTGGTAATCATTGAGTATTGAAATCCCTAAATAATGACATGCATTTGAGTTTCAGACTTCACTTCCTTTGGAAAATGCATGCTAACACAAATCCTGTTATTCTAGCAACTTTTTAAGTTTATAAGAGCAATATTTAAAATATGTTCTTACTGCTGGCCCTTTATCCCATCATTATTTTAGGCTTTAACCATATTTCTTGCACTAACAGGTTGGGAGGTATTCACAGCTATTCAGGGAAAATAATTATTCATTTTATTGCAGTATTCCTTTTTTCAGTTAAAAAGAAAAGCTGGCAATGTAAAATTCAGCAAATATTACTGAACAAATGCATTTACTTATTTATTTTGTCTTTGTTTACTGGGAAAGTCTGACTGGGTAATACCCATTTCCAGTGAAGGCCCAGGGAGAAAAGCTTCATTTGCTTGCGTTGCATTATACCAAGCTCCAGTTAAACACAGAGTAGTTACATTTATACACACACACTTGTTATATATATATTTATACATTCTAAGATTTTACAGAGGTGGACGTTACTAAAGAGAAAGCCCACACACATCTTAGTGAATTGTACAAATAGCAGTTATGTATAAAAATTGTTTTGTCATTTCAGTGAGAGATTGAGAATATGTATTTGGAGAGTATCATGTGGTGAACACAAAGTCTTAACTTGTTGATGAGCATGTACAGGACCAGGATTGGTTAAGATGTTGTTTAAGCAGTGGTTTAAAACTAGTGAATTTGTCTGAAGGTTTTATTTGTGCGGGGATATTCTAGAGTTTAGCAATGTACCAGGAGTAGAGCAAGTCTCCTGCAACATTATTTGACTTATTTGTAACTAATAAGAATTTGTTACTAGAACAGAGTTCAGTAATAAGTTTTGTAGTACAGGGCATTTTTCTGGTTGATGCATGAGTTTGTGTGCTTTAATTAGTTGTGAGTATGTTAGGTAGTTGTGCAGTTCAAGCCAGTTTAATTGCTTTAAGCTATGGCAATGGTGGGTTCTATAAGGGAAAATTGTGGCAAATTTAACTATTTTATTGTATCAGGAGCAATTTCTGTGCAAATTCATCCTATCAGGAAACCAGCTCTTCTTTTTTTATTGTGAAGTAGCAACTTCAAGTGATTGTAATACACCATTCACGGGAGGTGTGGTGGTTTTGACCACAAAGAAACAATATTTTGGAGTGTTTAGTGCTTCTCAGGCAACACACATATCTGAATAATTGTCAATAAATAATTTGTTATATCTCAAAGATCATTACTCATAATTCTTAGTTAGTAGAAGTTACTTAAATGGTTTGTTTTTTTATATATAAATGTGTCTTTGCCTGTGTCTTAAGTGATAATTCAATAAAGGTGCTTGCCACCACAGCAGGCTGGCAATTTCCTTCAGATGCAGGTGAGAGACTCTGGTATGGCCAAGCTGGTTCCTCAGACCACGCACCTTTTTCCTTAGATCCCTCTGTGTGGCAAATACAGCCACTATGCACTGGGGGTTAACAATGTCCCCTGCAGCTATTGTGCTCCCCTAAATGGGCTTAGTGGGAAAACCACTTTTGTTACTGTTGCAAGAAGGGGCAGAGGAAGTATCCCTGCTTAACCAGAATGTTGTGCCCATCCCTGATGAAGCTATTGCTGCCATTAAAAATGTGTTTCCCTTAATTTTCCTGTCAAAAAGAAACAGAAAACCAAAGTTAAGAGGACACTGGACAGGAGTAGTTTATTAAGTCCGGCTGAGGTTCTTGTACAGACTGTTATTGAACATTCGTGTCAGGTGGTTTCTGGTAAAAGAAAAAGTGATTCCTCTTTTCCTGAAGAGATTCAAGAAATTAAATCTAGACAGGAATGTCATGGAACAGATACAGTTTTTCCCCCCTCAGAATTCTGATTCAGACTCAGTGGAGAGCATGTCACCTGAATCTTCATATCAATGATTCTCTTTCTCTGAGACTATTTCCAGAATGTGCAAGTATATTAAGTGGGAGAACACTGAGGTTTCTCAGTCCCCCAGAAAATACTATCAGATGTTACAGAAGGAATTTCCAGAACCTTTCCCCATTTCCCCAATTCTGTCAGCTCTGGAGGAAATGTGTGTCACTGCCTGCAATTTTCCTGATACTCAGGCTACTGCCCCTATAAAGGCAAATAGAATGTTTAAAGTTCCTCAGCCTTTTAAGTTTTATACACTTTTCCCAAACATGACCCAGCAGCTATAGCTTTAGTTAATCCAGCTGCTGACAAACATTTTAACTCTAATCCTTCCCCTTTTGACAGAGATGGTAAAGCAGTTTTTAAGTTTGGGGAAAAGCATTTCCTTCTGCAACTTAAAATTTTTATAATTTTGAGTTGTCAGGCTCATATGTTAAA
Source organism: Protopterus annectens (assembly GCF_019279795.1). Classification (NCBI taxonomy): domain Eukaryota; kingdom Metazoa; phylum Chordata; order Ceratodontiformes; family Protopteridae; genus Protopterus; species Protopterus annectens. The sequence continues at coordinate 534,977,066 of NC_056747.1, read as the reverse complement.
GTTTATTGTGGCTACGTTTGAAAATATGAGGAATATTTTATCTGCAGTTCTTCTGTGTGAGGAAAATTCTGCTTTGTGTGGTTTGGTTTATTTTATTTTTCAGGTCAATAGTCATTTAAAGTGTGTTTATGACTATAGATAATACATTCAGTGAGGTTGCCACTGGTACTGTGTTGAGGAAGTTTGCTTGGCTTCATTCTCAGAACCACCTAGAGGATGTGAAGACGAGCTTTAAAATTCACCCCGGATAGAAATTTTTGTCCCACTGCTGCTACAAAGGTTTTAAAAATGTGATGAGAGGATTAAGCTGATATACAGGGAATCTCTCAAATTTTTTTATCCCTCCCTCTCTAAATTTTTCAAAAGTTATTTTGTTCCCTTGTCCAACTAATGTAAGAAACAAAACAAAACAAACAGTCTCAGTAATATGCTGATAAGCAGATATTAAAAAACAATGGTGGGGAGGGTCCCCGAAAGAAAGCAGGAATCCCCAGAACAAAGGACAGTCAATAAAAGAATGAGTATGTAAGGGGCCTTGCCCACCTCCCATCCTGCCAGTCTCTTACCTCTTACAGAAAGTCAGATTCACCGTTTGTCTCTCTTTGGCAACAGGTTGTTTCGGACAAATGGGTTCTGAGACTGACTCAGGGGGAAGAGATCCCTTCTTTGCTGGGAATTATTCCACATCCCCAAACCAAACCCCTATGTTCCCTTATGCCCTACAGCTCATGCTTTATCAGGAGTGGGGGTAATAGAAATAGTTCCTTTTTCCCAGTGGGGAAGAGGTTTTCATTCAAGAACATTTCTAATGCCAAAAAGAAAATGCCTGGAGATCAGTTATGGACCTTTTTCTTAAACCAGTTTATGATAGTACCCAAGTTCAAGATTCTTTCACAACACAATCTCTTGCTCCTTCTTCTCCATTTGTGATTTTTTGGTACACTTAGGTTTAAAAGATGCTTATCACTATAATCTATCCATTAAAACTTCAGATGTTTCTTAAGGTTTTATGTATCTGGATCACATTATCCTTTCTCTTCCTTACTGTTTGCATTATCCACTGCCCCAAGAGTGTTCACAAAGTGTCTAGCTCCAGTAATAGCACATTGCACGCTACATGGTATCCACATTTTTCCATATTTAGATGTCTTGCTTGTCTATGCAGACTCTTTTTTCAAATTGTCAGGAATCTCTCTCTTTGGTGAGAGATCTCATATGCAGACTGGGATTCCAAGAGAACCTCAGTACAAACAGCCTTTCTTCCACAGGAAAAAATATATCTACATTTAGATCTATTCCAGGTTTTTTCCCCTGATCCCTCTGGTTTTACACATACAGCCACTATGGACTGGGGTTAGCAATGTCTTCTGTGACTGTTGGGGTCCCCTTAATAGGCAAGCGAGGGAATACCTCAGGATTCTGAGTCTCATGGCATCTGTAATTCTCATAATACCTCTGGCAAGGCTCCACATGAGAAAGATCCAATGGTATCTGAAGTCTCTTTGGTCCCAGCACCAACAACCGTTACCTTTTCAGATTCTAGTTCTGGGATGTGTGAGAAGATAAATCACTTGGTGGGACATCAAGTATCTTAAATTCAGATCTCTGCCTCCCCCTCCTGCTCCAAAACAGTCAGTCACCACAGTTACATTGCACTTTGCTAGGGAGATAAAAACGAAAGGTATCTGGGACAACAAACACAGACACAAGCACATAGATGTAAAGAAGTGTGCCGTTATCAAGGCACTCAACTCTCTAAATCACCTTTGATCCCCAGGACAACTTCATGTTGTTATAGACAATACCACAGTGATGTGGTACATAAAAAAGCAAGGGAGAACCAGGTCTTACCTCCTTTGCAGACTATACATTTTATCTTGAGATATAGCTTTACAGCAGAATCTCACTCTACTTCCTACATTCTGTCAGAGCAAAATTGTGTGGCAGACAATTTGGGCAGGACAAAGATCACCTCTGAGTAGGCGGTATGCAACCGAGTACAGCTGGTGTTTATTCAGTCGAGTGGCATAGGGCATCTGTTTGAGGCTAGTGATCCTCTTGGTGAGGTACTTCTGTGGTCTTTCCAGCTGTTGCAGGTGTCTTGTAAGGTACATCCCAAATGGGGCATTGTACTCTATGATGGTTCTGATGAGTGATGAGTAGAGGGGCAGAATGACCTCTTTTGATCTGGATGCAAACCCTTTTGTGATTAGGTGGGCCACATAGAAGGATTTTCTAACCACTTTGGCAATGTGATTATCAAAGGAGAGATTACCATCTACTTGGGTCCCCAGATCCCTTATTACGTTTTCTGTGTTTAGGGGACTACCACCTATGTGGTAGTTTGTGGGTACTTTGTTTTTTCCAAAGGGGATGACTCTGCACTTTTTGGCATTTAGCTTGAGGCCATGATTTTGACACCAGGTATCTGTCTCAGTGAGACCCTTTTGGAGGATGTCTCTGTCAGCCGGAGAGTCAATTATAGCCCCTAGTTTGCAGTTGTCTGTGAACATGGTCAGCCATACTCCTCCTGTGCTTGCCTGTACCTCTGAGAAGTATATGCCGAACAGGAGGGGTCCTAGGACTGAGCCCTGGGGAATGCCACTTGTAACCGGTTAAGAGTCGGACCTAGCTCCCGCAACTCTCACCATGTGAGTTCTGTCCGTGAGCCAGTTGGCAACCCATCTTGTGACACAGGAGCTTATGTTCAGGCTGGTGAGCTTGTCTATAATACCAGAATGGGGAATGGTGTCGAAGGCCTTTGGGAGGTCTAGGTAGGCTGTATGTACCACCTTTCCCTCATCTATAGCCTTGGTAACTGTCTCAAAGAAGTCCGCCAGGTTTAGGAGGCATGATCTGCACTTAACAAAGCTGAACTGGGTAGGGTCCAGTGTTTGGAGGTTTCTAATGTCTCTGTTAATGAGTTCTTTGATGATGCGCTCCATAGCCTTGCAGACCAAGCTAGTCAGGCTTATAGGGCGATAGTTCCTGGGCTCTGTTGTGGCTCCACCTTTGAGGAGCAGAATAACCTTGGTTTCATCTATAGTTTTTTGGAAAGAGTTGAATTATAGAAGCATTTTAGAAACAGCCACTTGGTCCTCTGTATATACTTTTCCAAAGCACAGCAAGCCAGATTTCTTCTCCAGGTCTAGGTCAAGTTTTGCTAGGACCATTCTCCTGGACTTCCTGGACCCTTCTTCTTCTTCTGTCTCCCAGTTGTTCTAAACTATGGTAATCTACACATACCGCTTAGGCTATCACAGCAATGATCAATATGAAGAACATAGTACAGCTGTGTAAATCAATTTACCATGGCAGTAGATGTTCGAATGATCACTGCTACAGTAGCCGCTCCCTCCATCCACCCCACCCCACCCCTTTTTTTTTTTGTTTTGTTTTTTTATTCCAGTGTGTGGGCATTTGTTTTTTTGTTATTTCTATCTATGTCTCCTCAGGGCTCAGCCTTCCTCTCTCAGTCGGCATGAAAGCTCCAAAGGTCTTGGAGCCCAAACCTGTCTTTTTTGTTAGGTCAGCTCAAGCTAATGGTTTGGGTGAGTGGATGGTGCCCTGAAGCTTTGCAGGATATAAAACGTATAGCTTAGGTTACTGCACCAGGGATCATTCCAACATCTACTGTTATAGTAAATTTACCCAAACAACTGTACTTTTCTACAACACAAAATGATTACATGCAAATTTGCATTTTATTTCAATATTATTTTCTACAGTTGAAGTACTAGTTGGACTGAAAACTCATAATGCAGATTTAAGTAGCAAAGTCTGTGACAGTGTCTATGTGTGTGTGTTCTTTTAATCAAACTTGGAAACCAGCATTTATTGTCCCCAACACTCTAGGACATACTAGAGGAAACAGAAGCATGGACTCTGGTTTTAGTCTATTTCTGACTATAGTGCTGACAGCTCATTGTATAGTTTTTATTCTGAATTTTGAATTTCCCAGCCTGTCTTCACTATATCCACTTTCGCAATACAAAGTGTACATTAGGCTGTCTGGACTATAGCCAGAAAATGACTGAAACTACAGAGTCTGTACCATATAGCAATTACAATTGTTGTTTACCACTATGTAGTTTGTGTTCCAATGCCCAAATAACACACAGACGCCAGAGTTTAACATCGCCTGTTTAAACTTCTGTCCTCCTTTCATTTACTCATTCAGGTTTTTAGAACACAGGCAGTCTTTTTGAATGGTATAGTCAAAAGCCAGGTATTCAGGTGAAAGTACATATCCCATTCACACTTGGAATGGAGTGATGAGAAAAAGTAGTTTAATTTATAATTTTACTATGAAATTTACGTGGAATTATTCTTAATCCAACAACAGATGACCATATATGCAGCTATTCAACACATCTTCTGTGCACATCTTTTATCAGAGTTAACAGTAGAAGAAAAATGTAAAAAAATTCCCTTTTCAGGTCACTGCATGCTTCTCTGGACCCCCCCCCCAGCCTTCAGCATCTTCCAGCACCTCTGCTAATTGCTACTCTAGAAGGGTGAACATTTGAAATTGTTTTATGACTTCCAGGAGCAGATCTTAGCAAGGCTAACTCTGTGTATTATCGACACATATGTGCTAAATCCTGACAGCTTCTAGCCAAGGGGGGAGGCATGGGAACCAGCAGTCAGATGACCAGATGTATGTGATGTCATACTGTAATCCATCAATAAAAATATTTTAATATTAGGTGAGACTGAAGTGTCATTGCACTCTGTTTTTGTATCCTGACAAAGAAGGATCTCTTACCTACTTCATTTTGCCTTGCTCTAGTAAGTAACCAGGTGTAGTCTGGACAGAAGGTGGCATAGCTAGTAAATCTGTGCCAGCTATTACCAGGTGTGTATGTGTGAAAATCAAATCCCAAAGAGTGTGTGTCAGATGCTTGGAGCAGGAGCATGAAGCATTGTTTTCACAGAAAGAGTGGTGGAGAACTTGGCTTGGACACTCAGCTGAGGTCTCCGCTGTATAACTGAGCCATTGGGGAGTCTTACTGGGGACCTTGCGGGAGAAAGATAGAGAAATCCAGCCCATGGACTGAGCATTGTCCCTGTGTGCTCTTAAGTGAAATTCTGCTTGATGCAGACAGCTGCATCTGGAAATGCTGAGTGTATTCATCTTTGTTCCAAGTGAGCGTCCCTCTCCAGTTTCAGTGGTGAGGATTCAGGCTCCTTGATTACTGACCCAGAGTAGAGACATCACAGGGTCTATAGTTCCTCCAATCAGTGTTAGGGTCACCCTTATGTAGGGGCATCACCACTGCAGTGTTTCAGTCTTCAGGGATGCCTTTAGCTAATCTTAGATTAAAACAGTTTGAGGTATGGCACTTCAAAGGCATGCTTAGCACTACTTATTAAACATCTGGGTATGTTGTCAGGCCTCATAGAAGAAGTATTTTTGAATCTTCAGTAAATGTTTAGTTGTGGTAATTGGGGTGTAAGAGATTCAGGAATTAGTAATTTTTGGATAGAATTCTTTGTGAATATATTGGCATTATCTATTGCATCTGAGTGAGAGGTGCAATTTTCAGTAAGTTCAGAGTAATGTTGGGTGTTGTTACTTAGTTTTCTAATGTATCTAAAACATGGTTTATAATAGTCCTTATCTTCAGATAATAACCTAAGTTCCTCAGTTGCTTTATTAAACCAAATATTATTTTTTTCAACCCCTATATCTACTGTCTAGCAGCCCCCAGCATTCTGTAACGCCCATTCAATCTTTACATGGGTGCGATCATTACTAGCTCATTCATTTCCCCATAAGGTGAGAGATGATCATGAGGTCATTATATAGTCTCTCCATGACCTCAGAATCTCATAACATCCCTTGTCAGTTTCCATGACAGTCTTTGGGGAAGAGCACCCAAGCTTCCTGCATGACTGCCCCCTGATCTGGCTACACCATAGCAGCATGTCCCGCTGGCACAGATTCTGAAAGTTATATCTCTCAAAGCTCCCACTCGGTGTCATCCAGGAGGAAAGCCAATCCACCTTCATACAAAAGTCTTTATCAGACTGGGTCATTGGTATATTTATGCCAACAATCATGGAACTTTAATTTTCTGAATCTCAAAATTCTTGGAAATCTCAGATAATTCTGGAAATGATGATAGAATTTCTAGCGATGAACAAGGAATATTGCAAATATCTTCCACACGATATTCATTAGGAGTTTTGAACAAACATTTGCAGTTAATATAATCCATCTAACTGCCTGGTGTATGAATCTTGTTGGACCTTTTTCCTCTCAAACTGCTAGTTCCTGGTGCTAATTTCTCAGCGAAAACTTTCATTTTCCCTTTTAGAAGAATAAGTAATTGTTTTACATGCAGGGAAAATAGTTATCTGTTTTCTGTTTCTGCTTATGTCTTTCTTCCATGAATTCTGAACTTACAGTTTATGGTACCAGCGGTCATACTGTGTTTTGCAAAACAGAACCCAGTCTTCTCCTTTTTTGAGATGTGATAATTATTTCCAGTTAACAACCAGGCTGTGTAGTAACCTCAGCTATGCATCTTTTTTCTCTGCATTTGACTTGTTGGGCAATTCCATAACAATCCAGGTTATTCTTTTGGCTCATTCATTGTTGTTTAGGCATAATGGAACTGAGCCATGTAAACAGGTATTGGAAAATATATTACACTCTCTAGACCATTGTCAGGTATAATTTTCTTCAGGTTACCATGTCTAGTAAACAATGTTTTCATCTTTTAAATGTCAGGAGAAGTGGTGTGTGTGTGTCTTTCAGCTTTTCCCGGTTAGGGGTCAGCACAGCGGAACTCCGGTCCGCTAATGATTGGCAGTAGAGTTTTACATGCTGGCTTGCCGGGCCTAATGCACAACCTTCAATGAAGGAACACCCATTCAAGCATGTTGCCACACAGAAGACGCTCTAACTGAGAATCGAACGGGCAACGTCTAACACTGAGGCGACAACGCTACCGCAGCACCACCACCAATATTTCTATTTTAGTAGTCACGAATTAGTCAAATACATTTATAAGAAAAACATACGTCTGGTCAAGCCAAAAGACTGTAATGAATCATGTGGGTGCATTTACTCAGTACATATAACCTCTACATAAATTAGACCCCTCTATCTGGAAAGACCCCTACAGTCTGCTCTTTGGAGTTATTAGAGATTTTCAGGGGAGAAGCTTAATTTGTCTGGTCTTTAAATATTTTCTAACTTTCCTGTTTTATATCCTTGGAAACTTATAGCCAAATGATTAATAGAGTCTCCCTTGTTGGTCACCTTTGAGATATCCCTCAAGATTTGTTTATTTTTATGCTGGCTTTCAGGTATACTTCACACTGTTTTATTACATTCAACTTTATTTTAATTTGATCTGATTTTTTATCTCTATGTCTTATCTTATCTGACTTTATTGCTGAGCATTATATGTTGCATGCCTTCAAATTTAATATGTATTTTATTGTAATGTGCAAAGCTTAGACACACATTAATGCAGCTGAGCTTAAAATTATATATTTGGTAGACGTATTGTTAATTTCCCCTTATAAGCAAAATAATGTCTATGTAACCTAATTACTTTGATGCCATTATTCAGAAATTAAATTCTCATTAGTGGCCAGCCTGATTTAAAGACCTTAACAAATTAGGCAAGCCTGTGTCTTGTAAATGTTCTACTTTGGTTTCTAACAGTTTATGTTCATTAATGGGAATATTTCTCTTTACTATGTAGATTTATATGTCCATCCTTTCACTACAGAAGTCATCTTCAACTATTTTCTGAAAAAGTTGTTTAATACAGTAATGTAAATACCTATACAACATATATTTATTATTTGAAACCTTTGGGGTACAATGATTAGTGTTTTTTTTTTGGAAAATAATTTACGATGGCTTGTATTTTTCTGCCATATACATATTGGTGAACATGTTTAAAAGATGAAAAAAAAAGCTATTTTTGTCTGCTCATAGTTTGCCTCATTGCCATTGCTGACTATTTTCCTTGAAGCACACACATTTGCTTTTCTTTCCCATATAGAATAGTGCCTTATCATTTTTTTTTAAAACATCAACTTGTAAATGCATTTTTTATTTCAAGAACTGTGTATTGGAAATGGCCCTGGTTGTGTCTCTAGTTTTGAGCTCTGTGATTTACTGGAAAGTTACATAATGAATGCTGCCCCATTCAAACTTCTCCAGTGATGTATTAATTTTTATTAGCCCTGGTGTTAATCCAAGAAATTGACCATGCAGAAAATGTTCTCTAGTTCAGCTTCATTTCCATCATCCTTTGTTTCCTAAATGCCTCTTTCTCTGGGCATCACTGTATTTTCTCAACCATGAGAACATGACAAAAACAACTGATTTCAGTGAGACTAATGCTGCCTTCCCAAAGATTCAAACGTAAGTCCTACTCTCTCTCTCTTTTTCTTTATACAACTGCACAAAAATTAACATGATGTTCTTCTTTAATGTCAGCAGGAACTAATTAGTCATCAGCAATGGCTAGAACACCTTAATAGTTTGCAAGCTTAATCTTTTTTGCTCTGTAACTCTTACCTTGTGCTAAGCATAAACCAAGCAACTGTCAGATGATGCAATATCTTCCAAACTCAATAATGAATGCAGTAAGCCTACTTGTTTCTTAAGGTAACTGGCTAGCCCAACACTCTCAATGAGCATCTAGTACTCTAAAGAACCTTGCACTTGCCTGCTGAGATATGACATCATCAGATATAGGTAAAAGATAATTTGTCTTTTGGATAGCTTTCTTTAAGTCTCTGCTTTCAAACAAAATTGCAAGCTTGCATGTTCTGGACTTTTCAGTAACTGTTAAAGTATTGATTTTATTTGTCGATGTTCCAGACTGACATCATCATTTGTAACTATAATATCTTTCAAAGCTTTAATTTACCTGCCCTTTGAACTAGTGTGTGAGCTGAGCTTCCTGTTGTTGCTTAGATGTATGAGGTATGAGTGTTGACTTTGTTCCTCTGCCTTTTTCTAGAGATGTCCATCTGCTGTCTTAGTGAGTGTTAATTCTGAGTTAGTATTAAGCAGTTTTATTTTCTACACATATTAGAGAAATCTCTTGCAAATCATTGCAGTTCCATACCAATTCTTTAATGCTCACGTAAACACAGTTTTTTTTTTTTTTTGATAACTAGCAGCTTTAGCTTGCTTGTACGTTGTTTAGCACTTGTTAACCTTGGTTCTTTTTAAAAACAGAAAACTTGTATAGTAAATATCATGTTTGCCTCTGGACTGGTATACTTTTCAAGCTTTTTGAATAAACAGACAGTATATTTTCTTCCCCATCACTAATAACAGTAGTCTAGAGCAATAACCTGGACATCACAGCTTCATTTTGGAATACAGTGGCAAAGCATAAGCTGCTTTATACTGCTTGAATCTTCTCCATAATTCTAGCAAGTTGGGTAGTCCTAGTTACTAAAAGGTAATATCAGTATAACTTATTCCATCTTTTCTCTGATGCCTAGCTTTTCCTTTGTTCAGCCTGGTCAACAGAGAAAGTATAAACAAGCATAGATATTCTCTATCTATCCCTAAAATGGTGCCAATAATGGCATTCCACCTTGAAATGGTTGGTGCTTTGGTTGATTTTTTACCTACTGTGACAAAGGGAAATACTGCCAGCCCTGCTAACTGGAATTCTGTAAATAATTCTATGTCATTTGTGAATATTAATATGATTTATATAGAAATGTAACAGAAGGAGATACTACCAGCCCAGTTATCTGGAATTTTGTAAATAAGTATATGTCATTTGAGAATATTAATATGATTTATATAGAAGTGTGACAGAATTAGATACTGCCAGCCCAGCTATATGGAATTTTAAGTGGTTATGTGTCATTTGTGAATGCCAACATGCTTCATGTAAGATGCTTGTGCTACAACTGTATTAGAACTGTATGTTCTGTACTGAGCTAAAATTTAACCACAGCATGCTCTGCTGGCTTAGAACAGAAATGTATATAAACTATTGTAATTCTGTAAATGTATATGTTTTAACAGTGGAAACTAGAGCATAGAGGGTTAAACTTCGAGAAAATAAGTTAAAATTAAATTGTTTTATGATTGTGCTATAAAAGTTCTTTCAGTTTCAGGATGTCTACACTAGGGGACTCTCTGTGTTGTTTTGTAAGTGTTTTAGTGTTTTATGTCCTATCAGTTGTAAACATCTGAAGGCTATATAACATGCGGATAGTTCCCGATATTGGGGAGTTAGCTTGGGAAATAAAGTCAGGTGACAAAAAGTGATGTCATCCAAGCTAACCAGCAGTAATATTTGATATTAATTTAAGAACTCTCTGAAAGAGAGGGGACATTTTGTATTTGTCTCTGAACTGACAACATCCACTCATCACCACTTCTGTCTCCTTATTGTTCTGTAAGTAAGTTTTAGGGCATATTAACTCTTTTAGAATCAGATAGGAATATAGTAAAGTATAGCTTAGATGTTTTCTTTATTTACTTGAGACTGTCCTGCAATGTTTTAAATATTTCCTGTGATCTTGAACTCTGACATAACTGATTGCTTACTGAGTATTGTCTTCTTGTTTTATTATTTATTATTAAATATATTTAAACCTATCAATTTGGCTGATATTTGTGAGATATATTTAAGCTCTTAGATGACTTGCATATCTATTTGGTAATACTGTACATGCACTCCTAAACAGCCTTGCTCTTGGTCAAACTATCATTTTATTAATAGTAACATTACACAGTAGGATTGGACACCCTTTGTTAAGGGCCTTAAAGTAGCTTATAAAGAGTAGGCTGGTGGAAGTAATAACTACCTTATAGTCTGGGCAGAAGGGGGCCTAGTTAGCAAATCTATGCCAGCCTTCACCAGGTGTGTGTGTGTTTATATATAAATCAAACCTCAAAGTGTGTGTGTGTGTGTGTGTGTGTGTGTGTGTGTGTGTGTGTGTGTGTGTGTGTGTGTGTGTGTGTGTGTGTGTGTGTGTGTGTGTGTGAGCTACTTGGGCACAGAGAGGGTGCTGGAGGTCTTTGCTTGGCCACTCAGCTGAGATCTCAACTCTATAGTTGTGCCAGTGGGGAGTCTTATTGGGGATCTGGAGAAAGAGGGAGAAATAGCCCCAGACTGACTGTGATCTCTGTGTGCTCTTAAGGGAATTTGCACTTTACTGTGTGTGTACTTGTCATCCTCCCATTGTGTACATCCCCCACCTTTGCCAGTGGTCAAGATTAAGGCTCCTTGATTACTGGGCCACTGCTGAGGTGTCACACCTACTATGGCTCTTAACCTAAAAGACTCAGCTATGAGAAGTAAAGTTAGGTTTCTGAAGGTTTTAACTGATTCCTGAGTATTTACACCTTTACATATGAATACTCAAACCCTTTTTTTCTGATAATATGTAATGTTCTGGCATTGCTACGAACACCTTAGCTGTGAACATATTGTCTAGGTTCATGCAAATACTTTCAGTGGATACTGATGCATCACTGCTTTCCTTAGCGGTAGTGTTACACTTCCTTTACATTTTTATATGTAAGTATATAAGACATCATTGAAAAACACATTATCAAAAACCAGTTTATTAAAAAAATACAATGATTCCGTGTCCATCAAAACTACATAAGATAAAATATCAATGTTTTTGCAGGTGACAAACCCCCTTGCATCTCTTACTCACATGCAAGATGCATCCCCTTACATCACTCTCTCTAAATATTCTTGCCTCCATGATCTCACAACAGTGTAGATAAGGAAAAGTATCACTACCTGCAATATCTTGCAAATGCATTGTAATGGACTGATGCTGTCCCTTACTGCCATTGTACCCCCACAGCACCAAAGAACCCCACACACTCCCCACAACATAAAATAGAGGTAGTGTACACTTGTATAACAGCCAGTACTGGAAATGGGATATTTCCCTACCTGTCCTGTTTGGGAATGCTACTTAAACAAACTGGATGCAATTAAAATATACTCAACAAAACAAAGTTATCTTTATTTATCCCTCTCTCTGTATGTTTGTGTGTGTGTGTGTGTATATATATATATATATATATATATATATATATATATATATATATATATATATATATATATATATATATATATATATTTGACCACCATTTGTTCTGTATCCAAGTGGGCACTGAGGTAGTTTCACGCCTCATTCCCTACCTTTCACTCATTCTACCAATACAGTAGGCTATTACCTTAGGATCTAGAGTCACTTTCCTAGCGATGTCTGAATTTAAGGATTAGCCCTAATTTAACCAAAACCAGTAAACTACACTGTAGCACCAGCAGTTATGTCTGCCAGTATGAGGAAGAGGGATTTTCTATTTTAGATCCTAATCAGACCCTTTGTAAATTTGTCTCATGCACTACCAAGATGGGAGCACACATTATCAGCTTATGAAGTGTTCTTCATTGTATTCATTGACCTGCACCTACAGAGCCATAAGTGTCATGACCCATACTGCTGCTCCAGGTGACCTCTGCTTGCATATCAGGCCAGTACATTTGCATTCTGATTCACATCTCTCCCTCCAAAAAAGCTAAAAGGACAGCAGTGACTCAGCCCACCTCCCTCTGGTAACTCTTCCAGCTCCTTTGTCACTACTCAGTCCAAGGTCATCTGTTTCATAGTCTTGTCTCCATGCCAGGGAGCCTGTTTAATGACGATATACCTCTGGTAAGTTTATTTAAACACATAACTTATATTTACATACATCTCACTCCACCTCATATACTGTAGATATGTTGATATGCCAACCTGCATGTAAAGACTAAATCTTTCTTGTATCTATGCTACAGACTTTAGCCATGTGATCTCTGTGATGTCAACAGCGTTAATGTACTTTCCCATTCCACTGGGTACCTATAGTTATTCAGATGTTAGACTTCTGATAGTTCCTGTAATGCAGGTATTATCTAATCTAGTGTCTAGAACTAAGCTCACTGTGATAACAACCGTACTAGTAGTTTATTATTATAATTAATTTCAATCTGTTATCAGCTTTAATGCAGTACATTATTTACTCTTGTGACTGGAAGTTTACTGCAATGTATAATCCCAAGGTCTGCCAAGATACCCCATTAATAAATGCAATAAAACTCATGAGAACCCCCAAATACATGCTTGCATATATCCCATATATATCCCGCTCCACACAGCCAATGGCATATCTGATTTTAAGCAATAGGAGATGTAGTGTCAAGTCCATGAACATTATATATCTAGGACCCATACCAGGCTGTAAGGAGGTCTACTGTAATGTTGTTTGTACTCCCATCAAGTTTCTAGATCTGAAGTCAATCTGTAAGGAGGTATACTGCACTGTGTAATAATGTAAGGTGTCTGTAACTGATGTCAGGCCATCAGGATGTGGACTGTAGAGTAATGTGTACTTATATCAGGCACCTACAGTTCATGTCAGCCAATAAGGAGGCATTACATAGTGCATCCTCACATCACATGTCTAGAACTGATTTCAAACTACAAGGAGATGTAGTGTAGTGCACCACAGTGTGTGCTCATATTAGACATCTAGAACTGATGTCAGCCTATAAGGAAGTGTGATATAGTGTGTCCTCCCATCAGGTGTCTAATATTGATTTCAAGCTACAAGAAGATGTAGTGTAGTGAAGTGTAGTATAATGTGTGATCATATCAGGCATCTAGAACAAATGCTAGAACTGATGTCATGCTATAAGGTCGTGTAGTGTGTATTTGCTTCAGGAATCTAGTACTGATGTCAGGTGATAAAGTGGTATAACATAGTGTGTCCTCATATCAAGTGTCTAGAACTAATGTCAAGCTACAGGGAGGTGTAGTGTAGTACAGTAGTGTGAGCTTATATCAGGCATCTAGAACTGATATGCTAAAATATGGTGTAGTATAGTGTATTGTGTACACCTATCAACCATCTGTAGCTGATGTCAGGCTATAAGGAGGCATTGCATGATATGTTTAAAACTGATTTCAGACTGTAGAACCAAAAGGCAAGAAGCAAACCACAAAATGTGAAAAGTCTGGCAGATCAGGTTCCAACAAGCACAAAATCCAAAACACGATGATGTAAAACAAAAGTTTTTAATGTAGAAAAAATATAAAAGATGTAAGCGCTTTCGTTTAAAACAGTGTAAACTTCATCAGACAAAGCTGTAGAACAAGGGAAACATTTAAATAATACACAGATGCATCTAAATGGGCACAGGGAAACAACTAGCACAAACCTGACTTAAAAATGAACCCTTTAATCTCACAATTCATACTGTTGAATGTGTGTTAAAATACAATATTTAAAAACATTATATTTAAACCAAAACCTTGTCAAATAAGAATGTTATTTTGACACACTAACATTCCAGTGTTTACACTTTGAAACTTAATGTTTGTGAAGGTGTTATTTGCAACTTACTCTGAGGAACAGTCAAAATGCATGTTACTTTGCTTCATGCAATTTTCTTTCTTTCCAGGGCCTTAAGCTTTAAGACAGGAGAGATAAAAGTCCTGTCATTAATGCCAGGCCATTTATCTGCATGTAGCAAAATCTGCCATCCAAGTTCCTTTAGTTCTAATTGTGCTCCCCAATGATTTTTATGTCAACATGGTCTATGGCCATGAACTTAAAACTGTGGTCAGTATGAACTTAAAATTGTGGTCAGTATTCTCATGAATATGCATATAAGAAAGAAAATTGCATGAACATGCTTTTTGATTGTGCTAGTTGTTTCCCTGTGCCCATTTAGATGCATCTGTGTATTATTTAAATGTTTGCCTTGTTCTACAGCTTTGTCTGATGAAGTTTACACTGTTTTAAACAAAAGCGCTTACATATTTTATATTTTGTCTACATTAAAAACTTTTGTTTTACATTATCGTGCTTTGGATTTTGTGCTTGTTGGAACCTGATCTGCCAGACGTTTCACATTTTAAAACTGATTTCAATCTACAAGGAGTTGTAGTGTAGATCAGTATAGTGTGTGCTCATATCAGACATCTTATACTGATGTTATGCTATAATATGGTATAATATAGTGTAGGTTGTACATATATCAGGCATCTAAAATTGATGCCAAGCTGGAAGATTGTTGAGGAGGTGTATTGTAGCTTGTACACACACTAAGTGTCTAGAACTGCTGACAGGTTTTCACTTTCTCCAGATTTAATACATTATGTTATCCCATTCAGTATGTAGAAACTATATCAAGCTGTCAACAGTATTTTGTGCAGTGTGTCACCTGATGTGCAAAGATAATGCCACTCTATCATCATTTTAATGTAAAAAGTTATATATCACACCCTCCATCTACAACTGATATCATACTGTCAGATGCTACAGTGCTGATGTTCTGCCATCTTTTACCTGTGATGAGTCCTTCAGTAATTTAGTAAGCTAGCGTTAGTATGCTTCACAAGTGATATCAATATGTCTAGAGTTTTAGTGCTGTATTTTGTCCTATCTAGTATCCAGAAATAACTTGAAATTGTCAACAGTTTTAATGTCCTAAATTATGCTGCTGCTTCAAATATCTTGAACTGATGTTAGGTTCTCACTAGCTTTCATGCAGCAAGTAATCACAACCATCGTACCAGTGCCTAGAAATAATGCTATAACACCAGCAGGTTTAGTATAATGTAATACATGTGTCGCTTGGCAGCGTTAGTGCAGTGTATTACTACATGTGGCTGTTGGCAGGTTTAGTGTGGTGTATGACTACATGTCATTGTTGGCAAGGCTAGTGTGGTGTACTACAACATGTGGCTTTTGGAATGGTTGGTGTGGTGTATTAGTACATGTGGCTGTTACAGTGTTAGTGTGGCACATTACTACAAGTGGCTTTTGGAAGGGTTAATGAGGTGTATTACTACAAATGGCTATTAGCAGGGTTAACCTGGAGTATTACTAGATGTGACTGTTGCAGGGTTATTGTGGCATATTAGTATATGTGACATACTTTGGCAGGGGATGTGTGGTGTATTACTACACGTGTCTGTTGCAGGGTTACTCTGGTGTATTACTACATGTGGCTGTTCCAGGGTTTATACGGTGTAGTAATACATGTGGCTGTTGTAGGATTACTGTGGCATATTACTGCATATTGCTGTTGCCAGGGACAATGTGTATATTACTACATGTGGCCATTGCTGGTCTAGTGTGGTGTATTACTGTATGTGGCTGTTGCAGGTTAGTGTCGTGTATTACTATATGGGGCTGTTCCAGGGTTAATGGGGAGTATAACTACATGTGGTTGTTGCAAGGTTAGTGTGGTGTATTATTTGTGGCTGTTCCAGGGTTAATGCACAGTATTACTCCATGAGCTGTTGCAGGGTTATTTATTTATTTTATTTATTTAAATTTGTTGACCGGGAGTGTCCGACTGGACGCAGGTCCATTTTCAGCAGATGCTACAGACAGTAGTTACATTGGATTACATAGCGATTAACAATTTAACATAGCGATTAACAATTTAACATAGCAATTACTTACAACATATTTACAGATGAAGAACATAGTACATCAATAGACAACTAGAATCTTTATCTGTGAAGTACATAACAGACATTAATAAATGTTGCAATGAGAAGTTCCTGCTGTATAATAAGTAGTAGGTTTATGAGCATCTGAGCTTGCTATAACCAAGGTAGTTAGTGGAGTGGAAAGAAAGGTAGTGGTTGGATGGGGTGGATGGTATTAGAGTGGGAGTTGCAAAGGCATAGCCAGCATGTTTTTAGGTGTGCTTTTAGTAAAGTTTTGAAGTGGGTGCATGATGGTACGGAGGTAATTGTGGGTGGGAGTGAGTTCCATAATTTGGCTATGGCACAAGAGAATAGTGCTTCACCAGCAGAGTTATTGGCTTTAGTGATCTGCAAGTGATTTTTGTTGCTGGATCTTAGTGGTCTGGTGGTGCGATAGGGTTGGAGTAGATTCTGGAGGGATGGGACATTTAGTGGATGGTTTACTAGTTTGTGGGCAAGTGAGAGTTGATACCACTGAAGGAGGTGAGGGAGTTTAAGCCAGCCCAGTTCAGCAATGAGAGACAGTGGTGACTATGGTAGGATGCCCCTGTGGTGAATTTGGTGATTTTGTTGTAGCAGGTCTCTAGCTTGTTTAGATCACATTGCCTTAGGTTGGTATATATTGGAGAGGCATAAAGTAGGGTGGAGATAAGGTGGGAATTTGCTATTGAAATCTTTGCTGCTTTGGTGAGAAATTGCTTATTTCTGTATAACGCTCCTAGTTTTTTGTGGACTTTTTTTATGGTCATGGATATGTGAATGTCAAATTTTAGTTTGTCTATTTCCACTCCTAGCAATTTGGTGCGTTCAGTTGGGTATATATAGTGGTGTCTTTTGCTGTGATGTTAAAGTGAGAGTTGTTTTGAGTATGTTTGGTGGGTTGGAAGATGAGTAGTTTAGTTTTGTTTGGGTTGAGTATTAATTGGGCATCGGATAACCATGTTTCAACAGAGGAAAAGGCTTCCTGTGTGACTTTTTGCAGTTTTGGTAGGGACTGGGCTGAGCAGATGATGGTCGAGTCAACTGCGTATTGTATGAGTGTGCCATGTTTGGTGGCAGAGGCTAGATTATTGGTGTAAACAGAGAAGAGTAGGGATCCAAGGATGGATCCTTGGGGAAACCCTATGGAGACAGGTAGTTGGGGAGATATGTCATTCTGCCATACAACGGATTGTTGGCAGTCAGACAGGTAACTCTGAAACCAGTTGGTGACTGATTGTGAGAAGGATAGGTTATTGAGGACAGAGATAAGTTGTTTGTGTGGGACCATGTCAAATGCTTTAGATAGGTCTAGGAAAGTAGCAGAGGAGAGATTGCCATTGTTTCTATGCTGAAGGATAGTGTTAGTAAAGGAGAGTAAGGCAGTGGTGGTGCTATGGTTTGGTCGAAAACCATGCTGAGTACTGGAAAGGAGGTTGTTAGTAAGGAGGTAGTCTGAGACCTGAGAGTGTATGCATCTCTCTAGTATTTTGGAGCGTGGAGAGAGAATAGCTATGGGGCGGTAACTGGTTAGTTCTGCGGAGGGTCCGCCTTTGTGGAGGGGAATTATATGTGATACTTTCCACAGTGTGGGAACATGAGTTTCTGACAGAGATCGGTTAATCAAGATGGATACTGGGTAGGCCAGAGCACCAGCTGCAATTTGTAATTATTCACTTGGGAGGTTGTCTGCTGCTAATTTGGTGGGTTTAAGTTTAGTTAAGAGATTTTTATGTTGGAGGTAGGTACAGGAGAAAAAGAGAAGGCAGTGGGGAGATTAGTAGTTGAAGGTGTGGGTTAGAGGGGAGGGGGGTTGTGTTGTTTAGCTAGTGATAGTATGGTTTCGGTGAAGTGTGTGTTGCATGAGGTAGCAATATTTTCTGAGGAGTGAGGGATGTTAGGAGGAGGGGTACTGACTTTACCTGGGTGGAGGATGGAGTTTATGGAGGACCAGAATTGTTTGGGGCTGTGTTGTAAGGAGTCTAGGGCAGACTGTTAGTATTGGAATTTGTCCTGTTTTATTAGCTTTTTGATCTATTGCGTAGTTCTAGGAATTTCTGTCTAGCTGAGAGGGTTTTGGTTTTGCGCCAGTGCTCCCAGGCTTTATCCTGTTTTTCATTTCTGACTTAGTGGTTTTCTGTAGCCATGGGGAGGGTTGTGCTTTGGTTCTGAAAAATCTTATGGGGGCATGGTAATTAAGGATGTTCAGGAAGGTAGTATTAAAAAAATCAACTGTGTCATCTAGACTGAGGTACTTTAGAGGATGCCAGTTACATTCTTTGAGGGATGAGATGAATGTGAGTGGGTTAAAGTTTAGTTTTTTTACGTATTTGACAGTAGATGGCAGGTTTAGCTTGGTATAGGTATTTTTTGAGTAGGAATGTTGGGGAGTGATCACTGAGGCTATCTGATAAGCAGCCTGTTATATATGACTGGGGGCTCTTACTGACTAGTATCCAATCCAGGGTAGTGTGCTTGCTGGAGTTTTTATTTATCCTGGTTGGTGACTGGACTAGTTGGGTGAAGCCATGAAGGCGTCCATGATGGGTTGGATTGTTGCCAGAATAGGATTGCCAGTCAATATTGAAATCCCCTAAGATGATAGTTTCTTGGGGGAGATGGTGGGTAGACCAGCTGAGGAGGTTTTCTAGTGGAGGGATGTTTTGGCCAGGTGGGAAGTAGCATCCAATTATGTTGATGGTTTCGTTTTGGTTAATTTTGAGGTTGGTATATATTATTTCTTCATTGCCTATTTGTGGAGCTGATGATTTTAAGATCTGGATGTTTAGATGCTGTTTAAATATTATAGCTACACCACCTCCTTTTTTGTTTAGCCGGTCTACTCTTAGTATGCCGTAACCTGTAGGGAGTATTTGCTCACTGGTAATGTGAGGTTTTAGCCAGGTTTCTGTCAGGATGACTATATCTGGGGAGTACAAGTCTATGGTGGCATGGAGTTCATGGACTTTGTTGGATATACTTCTAATATTTAGGCTTAGTAGAAGGAAGTCACTTGGCTTTCTATTGGCTGTAATATGGGAGAAGTTGTTGTTTCTAGTCTGATTATGAGGATTGGGGTTGGAGATGGTAGGGCCAGGGTTGGGGTGGATGGCTCCACTTAGGGGTAGATTTGATATGCATGAGATTATTAGTTTTCTCAGTTTTTGAATGTGTTTGTTTATAAGGGAAACTTTATGATTGTGCTCTGTGGGTAATAGGTATGGTGGGAGGGTTACTATGTTAAGTTGTAGGGATGCTTTAAGTTTGAGTAATATAGTTGGTAGAATATGTGGGGGGTGCATAGGGATGGTTCTTGAGCTGGTGGGAGGGGAGCTGAGTGTGGGTGAGACATGAGTGGTGGTGTGAGCAGTAGTACAGTGGTAGTGGTTGAGTGGGGGAATGATGGAGCTTTGGTAGGATGTAAGATATGCAAGGAGAGTGCATGTAGTAAGCATAGGAAAGGTATGCTTGTACATGTTAGTTGAGGAGGTGTGATAGTAGTGGGAAGATAGAGGAGGTAGTGATGAGTTAGCACTGTGGTTGGCTATTGGAAAGATGGGAGGGGTTTGAGTGCAATAAAGGTGGGACCACTGGGGGCGGGAGGTAATAGGGGGCAGGGTGGGGAGCGAAGCAGGTAGAGACCCTGTTAGTTGCTCGTATGAGGGGGCTGGAAACAATCACAAAGCAAAGACAAGTATGTGTTAAGAAACAATCACAATTGACCAAGGACTGCTCTGAAACTGTAAGTCATTTCTTAATTTCTCAGGTGGAAAAACAGGATAACCTTGTTTCAGTAGGCTACTGTGGTCATAGTTTAAATTAACAAACACACAGTATTGATCAGTTATGGATACTATTTGCTAACAGAAGGGAATAAGAGAAAGTGGAAGATGTGTGTGTGTGTGGGGGGGGGCTGCTTACAAGCCAAAGCAGAGTGCTCTCCAGGGGAAAATGAATATTGGCTCAAACAGGTAGACACATACTCAAAGTTAACTGTAGCTGTTTGCAGACAGTTTAGACCCGGACTGCGCTTTTCTTATAAGAATGTTAAAGGTGGTACCGCAGTTGAATACTTAAGAGTGGTGTTAGGTCTAGAAAAGAAGAGTACAGAGAGGAGTAAGCACTTTTGAGATGGTAAATATATATTATAAAGATTATAAAAAACACACTGAGCAAATAGCTACTTCATGCAGGACAATGTCTTGAACCAACTACTTAGTATTTGCAGATACTGAGCCAATTGGAAGAACATTAGAAAAAAAAACCCAGACAGTTATGCAGTCACAGATAAAAATATAGCGAGCAGCAATCTGTCATGGTTCTCTAATGTGATTCTATCCAACAGTAACAGCACAATTATATAGAAATAATTTGACACTAGTATGAGCTGTCTACACACAACACAATTACATGCATGTACATGTTGTTATGGTGTATTACTGCATGTGGCTGTTGTAGGGTTAGTCTGGTATATTACTGCATGTGGCTATTGCAGGTTAGTGTGGTGTATTACTACATGTGACTGTTTCAGAGTTTGCAGGGTTAATGCGGAGTATTACTGCATGTGGCTGTTCCAGGGTTAGTGTGGTGTGTCACTACATGGTGGGTGTTGTTGGGTTAGTGTGACATAGTGACATATTACTACATGTGGCAGTAGATATTGCCAGGTTTAGTGTGGTATATTACAACATATAGTTTTTGGTAGGTTTAATACAAAGTATCATCATTTCAGCATCTCTGTCTGATATGGAACTGACATTTGTCTTCCTTCAGTATTTTATTCTACCCTGTGTTAGGCAGCATTGGAAGTCTATAAACATAATCAGTAAATTTTACTTGGGCCTACCTTCTGTTTGGTATCTCTTTTGTCTTTCAGTAACTATAGCTATTTTATTCATCAGTTCTGTGCCTGGGAGCATGTGAAGCGGGTGAAAGGTTTAGCATTCTTTGTTATTCTTGTGCATGAATAACTTATCAACTTTCAACAGGCTTAAATTAGCTCACTGTTCCTTTCTTTTTTATAGTATTGCTATCTTATTATCAGCAAGTTTAGCTGTATTGTTATTCCAGCATGTATCTAGAATTACTCATCACTTGATAGGAACTTTAATGCAGTTCATTATCTCATTCTGTGTTTGGGTTTGGCTCTCAGAGACTTAGCATGGTTTATTATCTCATTGTTTACTGGGAGGTATTAGCAGATTTTTAGATGTTTCACACTGTTATGCTTGTATTACTGCCTGTCTTCATGTAGCTCAATACTCCATTTTGTAGCTGGGATCAGTGCTAATCTTTCAGCAAGCTACACACACATTTGTTTCCTTCCTGTTTTCTAGGATGGGCTGTCTTTAAGTATTTAATCTACTGTGAAGTACAACAGAATCAGGAATGTGGGGGCACATGCTTGAAAAATGTAACAGGAAAGTTGCAGAATTCACTGCTCCTCTGCTTGAATTGCTATTTATTTATCAGAGTGGCAGGAGTCGCATTAATGAATGCTGTACTTGTGACAGGGAACTGTGGTCTGTGCAGTAAGATGGATAGTATTTAGGGCAGTAGACTAATGTGAAAAAAGTGATGGCATAGACAAACACACTATGAGGCTGTATTATGATGCGGTGTGATTCTAGGAATAAGGATGTGGTTATGCCATTATACATAGCACTGGCTAAAGCACAGTTGGGGCGCTGTGCATATTTTTGAAGGCCTTCCAGCGAGAGAGAGTTATTATGGGACTGGAAGTCAGGAAGTAATGGGAGAAGATGAAAAAGCAAGGGTTATATTTACCTGACTCAAGAAGACAAATGGGAACGTAATATAGGTGCATAAGAAAGTAGGATTGTTATATGAGGGAATACAATGAGGATGAAAGGCATAGTGTTCAGAGGACTGAAGGTACTCATTTCATCCTGGACATAAGGAAATACCTGTAAGGCAGGTAAATAAGTTGTAGATGCACGGAAAAGAAAAAAAAAATGGGTGAGACTTTTGAAAAAGTTGAGAAGGGTGAGATAAGTAGAACAGGAATAAGACATGGTGAGAAGGCAACTGGGCAGATGTGCAGTGAGTGAGTGGGTAGCTACAGTTTGCGAGCTGCTTTATTCAGGCAGGCTGTATAGGCCTTATGTCTCCTTCTGTTAGCCCTGTATATGTAAGTGTTTACATAAGTACCTGGTTAACAGAGTACCTTATTCATTTCATTAGCTTGGATCCCTGCTGCCTGCCAGTGAATCAGATCAGTCTGCATATATTTATTCTGTTTTCTAACTAGCAATGTACTCACTTTTTATTAAACAAGTAAGTGTACAGATCCAGATGACCTTTTCAAACATGATTTAAGCTATAGGGCAAAAGGAATTAATATTTTCATAAAAGTATAAGCAAAGAGCTTTAATGCCTTCACAAACCATTAGGAGTACTACAGGGGTATTGCCATGATGAACAGAAGACACCTTGTTGCATAATACCCTCTGCTTGTACTCATGATATTTTTATAAATGTGACATCTTTGCTCAGATGAATACAGAATCCCTTTTGAAATATCAGAAGGTGTACTTGTGGGTCTCATTTTAGATCCTTTTATTCATTCATTCTCAATGAGGTAGTCACACTTGTAGTGACTGACTTCCTTGACTGCAAAACCAGCAGGCAGAAACTGGTGGTTTCACAATATATAGTCCACTAGAAATCATTAAATGTGGCCTCAGACTAAAGTTATGAGGCTTAATTATTCATTCATTGGTAAGTTACTTTCTTACTTACTTGAGCAATATGAAAATCTGTGAAATTCTTCTATTTTATTTCTCTCTCTTGTTTTTAGCTAAATATCATAGGTTCTTTTATATCCACCTAAGCTATTACCAATAAGTGTCAGGGGATCATTTTCATCCACTGAGAGCTACCATCATTTCAGGCATATGGGACGTTGGTTTAACATTTCATCTAAATGTTGGCACCTCAGTAGTGCAGCACCCATCTTTTGCTATGCTACAGTGTAATATAAAATATATAATCTAAGCACCTAGTGCGGGAATAGAACACACAGTCTTCTGTTCACCAAGTATCAAAGGTGAGTACGCTACCAGCCGAGACACTGATATCGCTGAGTAACTATACTGCATGAGTCAAGGTATCAACAGAGGAGAAGCACAGTGCGGATGGTATTGTGGCATATCTGTGAGCCTAAAGTGTGAACTACTTCTGTCACTGCACTTGTATTACTTACACTCCATGCAGTGGATCAGTAAATGAGTTACCT